>NC_056731.1:901589912-901824912 GCF_019279795.1 Protopterus annectens
TGTACTAGTTTGTTGTGCTGTGTCAGTTTCGAGTTTGGGCCATGAACATATTTATTTTCTCTAAAAGTTTAGTGAAAGTTTAGTGAAAGTCTTCTAATTGGGAAAATCATTTTCCTTTCTAAGGTCTGTCACAGCAGTGTAACCACTACTATATATGCACACCTCAGGGCTTGAATTTGCTCAATCACTGTGTTTACCACCTTCTGCAGCACATTAACAAACACCCGTCATTCTATCTGAACGCAATCTTTTTCATGTTCCTCACTGGTCAGTCAGTGCTGTTTGCCTTTATCTACTGTTTCCGATTTTTTTTTATTGGTTGTATAATCTGGGCCAAAGCATTATGCTTTTGTTTTGAAGCAGTGAGCATTTCCGCTTCACTGTAGTAAACCAAAATTCATATGAGGTTGTTAGCGTAACTGCTGGTCTCTTGGAGTTGTCCTTTAACAACTCATTTCCATTTTCATTTGTAGTACTTTGCTTTTAAGTCAAAAAGGGTGTCTATGGTTTGCAAATCTTGTTTTTTTTTTCCATCTCTAAAAACATGGAACCTCAGCTTGAATTTGCACTTTATTTTTATTTTGTCTTTAAAGTCCATCCACCAGTTCATTTAGCTGTTTTCTCATTTCATCCATTATCATTTCCAACTCTTCTAAAACAAGATCACTTTTCCGTTTGATGAGTCTCTTGCCTTTCTGAAGCTGTTCTGACCATTTCTGCGACCATTTCCTACTTTCTACATCTGTCTTTCATTTTTTCTTTCTCTTTCTTCAGGTATTCTAAATTGTATGTCAACAGTCATTTATGCTTGTGGTATCCATTTGCTTAGAACTTTCACTTTTGTTACTCTGTTTCGCTACTCGAACTTGTTCCGAAAGTTCATATTGTCTTTTGTACAAAATACCAAATTTCTTATCTTTTTAACTCGTGTGCACTTTTGTTGCCATTTAAAACCTTTTTTTGTTTTATATTCATTTTCATAAGCCTGCTGCTCAAAGTTTTCTGTCTGGTTTGAGACCGTACTCCATGACTATCTCTGTATCTCTGTATTACCAGTCATTATACCATTTCAGTTGTTTGACCTTCACTTTTAGGTGTGTCACTCTTCGTTGGTTCTGTGTCTGCTCTGCAGTTATAGCATCAACACTGAGTCAAAGCATTATTCTTTCCAGCTGTCTTGTACTCAAGCTGAAATTACCATGCTTAGTTAATGTTCTGACCTTCTTGCAGAACTGCAAAACCTCAGGTGAATGTCTCATTTTTTCCTATAGCATCTGTTGGTCAATTGTTGTACAACCCCATGTTTTTGGAAAGGCCTTCATCACTCTTTTGTCACTTTAATAACTTTCTCCAGGCTTCGAAACTGTTCTTCAGCATCACTTACTACCAAGACACATTTGCTCACTTGTTCGTGATGCGGCACACACTTGCTTTTGTTAGCTGTTGTATGTCATGTGACTTTGTTTCACAAAATGTCACCAGAGTTGTAGCAAGTAAATTTCCGAACATTAAACATTTTATGTTGCAAGTCTGTAGTTTAACACCAACAGAAATTAAAAGGAACCCTTTGCCTTAGGGACCCACTTTCATTACTGAAGCAAACCCTGTGTGGGTGCAGGATTTGTTTGGTAGTTGAGTAGTTCATTATTACTCATACTTGCTTTTGGTTTACGTTCCTCATACCTTTTACCACTGTTCACTTGAGAGAAGCAGTTTCAGACAGCAGTCAGTAGGATTCATCGCTGTATAAAGTTTTACCATTTTTAATTTTTTCACTTTGCACATCACTTTCTTTTGCTTTTTCTTCTCAGTATTTACGGTTTCATAAATAGTTTGTTCAAATGCAGCTTAGTACAACACGCCTTGTTTTTACTTCTCAAATAGGTAGGCTTAAACCTCTCCAGTCAGTTAATTTAAATGCAGCAAAATGTCCCCATTTTCTTGTCCGTGAATATCCTTTTCCTCCACCAAGATCCTTTGTATAAGGTAACCTGAATAATGTCGAAATGTTGCTGGATTTATATTTGTGAAGTAATCATTTTAGTTCTTTCAGAACACTATACAACACAATCTGAGTACTTGTTTCTTCAAAGAGTGTTTAAACTTAAGTTCAGAACACACTGTGCAGTTGCCATTTCCCAGTGAACAAAATTCAGACTTGTTCATAGACTATTCATAGACTGTGTTGTAATGACATTTCTTTTCATATTCATTTGCAGTAGTATTCCTAAAGGCACACTTTGCACTGCATCAAATTGTCCCAACATGTTCCTTTCACCAGTTCAGCAGATTCATTGTGCACAGTTTGTAAACAAACTTTAAGCATTTTTGTTACTGTCTCTTTGCTAGAAGTATTCTGCAGCATTTGTATTTGCACCAGTTTCCCAGTGTACCTCATTCAATTCAGATGTTTTTATCTGCTTTGCTCTTAAGAGTCCAGCTTCTATTTCTGACCAGCTCTCTGTTTTGGCTGTGGCAGGGTGAACCTTAAAGTATTCAACAGCTTAATGGGCAGAACGTGCTGGCGGATGAAGCAGTACAGGAGGCAACCTTTAGGTAGATTTAGAATCACAGTTTGAGGAGTCCCCCCTTCGTTTGGGTACTGTTATCCATCAGTTTGGTGTTTAACTGGGTGATGCATCTCAAGCCCCGTTCCAGTAGTTGCCACAGTCCACCAGTCTTGCATTCAGTAATATGAAAATTACTAAGTCCCTGTAACAGGTTTCCCAGAAGATATATTGAGTCTATTCATATTGTTTAGCAGAAAAATGCTTCCCTTTAGGAAATAAATTGTGGCTTATTAGCCAAGTTTCAGCAAATGTGGTTTATCCTAGTAGAAATCCTTCACTTAGAATTTGAAATAAATCATTACGTGCACTCCCTGTTTAGGCTTTAAGACATAGTTTGGGTGGGTTTTCGCTAAACCTCTTCCCTCACTCATCAGACTTCATTGATATCTTCAACCTCCATACTGCAGCGATAGCTTTTAGCACAGTTCTCTTCCTTTGGACTTGACTTCCATGGATACTACCCAGTTCCTTCCTCTAACAAGGACTTCAACAGCAATCTCAAACTTCAGGCTGCTTCCAACTGCCACTCTCTTGAGGATCCTATCCTGATACCCGTCAGATTATACCATTCCTGCTGTACCTTCCCTGCAGAATAGTACTGGACTAACTGCTATTCTGGCTCTGTGAGCTGTCATCTGCAGGCTTCTAGGCCGTACTCTAACTCTGCCCGAGTCAGCTACCTATAGGTTCACAGGTTCATAGATGTGTACTAGGCTAATGGCCCTGGAGCCTTTACAAGCCTAGCCCAAAGAAGTGCCCTGGCATCATGCCGCCCGACATTAGTTCTCACTCCCTCTATCAAGTAGAGCCACTGCAGTGATCCCCAGGGTGAACTTTCTATTTCCCATCCACTCATCAAGATTCCTCTTGAAGAGGGCCAGTGAGTTACTCTGCTTGACATGTATGGGAAGTCCTATTCCAAAGCATGGGCAGTCTCTGGGTTATGAACCTGTCCCTCCAGCATGTTCTGTTGAATGTGGTAATGAGGTTGAGGTCTCTGGAGCATGTGATGCGGAGGGATTTGGATTTCTTTAGATGTAGCATTTCTAACAGACCTGGGTCAGACATGGCTTTGTAAGTCAAGCAGAGATTGCCTCTTAGTAGACAATATGAGGCAGAGAATAGCTGTAGTTTTTTGAGTCTGTCCATGTAGGACATGTGTTTAAGGCCTAGGATCCCATTCGTGAGGTACTTTTGCGGCCTTTCCAGCTGTTGCATGTAGTGAGGCACATGCCAAATGGGGCATTGTACTCGATGATTGGCCTAATGAGGGAAGAGTAGAGAGAGATGATTACCTCTTTCTTCCTGGATGCAAAATCCTTGGTAATAAGATGTGCCACGTAGAAGGACTTTCTGACCACATTGGCAATGTGGTGGTCGAAGGAGAGGTTGCTGTCAACCTGTGTCCCCAGATCTCTTGTAATGCCTTCAGTGTTCACTGGGCTCCCATTGATTTGGTAATTAGTGGGAACTGAGTTTTTCCCAAAGGGGATGACAATGCATTTTTTTTGGCATTAAGCTTAAAGCCATGGTTTCGACACCATTCATTGGTCTCAGTAAGGCCTTTCTTTAGGATGTGTGCATCACTTGGGGAGTTAATGGCTCCCAGCTTGCAGTCGTCTACGAACTTGGTCAGCCAGAGATCCTCCATCTTGGCCTGGACTTCTGAGAAGTAGATGCCAAGCAGGTGAGGACCCAGGACCGATCCCTGTGCGACTCCACTCGTGACTGGTCAGCAGTCTGACTTTGAGTCTGCTAC
Organism: Protopterus annectens; assembly: GCF_019279795.1. Taxonomy (NCBI): domain Eukaryota; kingdom Metazoa; phylum Chordata; order Ceratodontiformes; family Protopteridae; genus Protopterus; species Protopterus annectens. The sequence goes on from NC_056731.1 coordinate 901,594,242, forward strand.
TTTCACACTGTGGGTTCTATTTGTGAGACAGTTTGCAACCCACCTAGTGATATATAGGGGTTGATGCCTAGTTTGGTGAGTTTATCAATAATTCCTGAGTGGGGAATGGTATCAAAGGCCTTGGCCAGATCGAGGTAGGCTGTATGAACTACCTTGCCCTCATCCACAGCTCTGGTGACTGACTCAAAGAAGTCATCCAGGTTGAGCAGGCATAATCTACCTTTCACAAAACCAAATTGCATGGGATCTAGAGTTTGGAGATTCCCTATATCCTTGTTGATTAGGTCCATGATGATACACTCCATAGCCGTACATATCAGACTCAGGTTAATGGGGCGATAATTCCCAGGGTCTGTAGTCGCTCCCCCTGTATGGCAAGGGATGACTGTAGTAGTGTGCCATTTGGTAAGGACAAAGCTTGAGGTGAGGCTCTGATTGAACAGGGCACACAGATGTGGTGCCAGTTCACTTTGTAGTTCATGTAGAACACATCCAGGGATATTGCCGGGTCCCATGGAAGCTGTATTCTTGGCCTTGGACAATGCAGCTTTAACCTGTGCTGCAGTAATGCTGGGTGCCTGACATTCCTCCAGTATTGTGATTGGTCCTTGGGGGGGGGGTAAAGATAATCTGTCGGCCAGTATGTTGGCAGTATCTGTTGGCTCAGTATAGGGGTACCATTGTGCAGTAACTCAGAGCAAACCTGGGTATTGCCGTGGAGATTCTTGATATAACTATAGAAGATTTTGTTGTTGTTTTTAGTGTCTGCAGCAATTCTGCCTTCGTAGACAGATTTAAAGGTTTTGATGAGGCATCTCAACTTTTTGTTGAGGCTAATAAGGGAGTTTTTCCAGTCTTGGAACTTCACCTTTTTCTGCAACAGTTTCTTCCTTCTGTTGTAGAGTTTATTAATGGCAGGGGACCACCAGATTGGCTTCCTTTTTTGGAGGAGAGTGTCTTGGTTCTGTTGGGTATGGCTAGTTCCATGCATTTATGTACATGTTCATACAGTGCATTGGTGTATGATGATTCTGCAGTCATGCATCTATTTTCCATTGACATGGGTTCCATGAAGTTAGCCACCTCTGTTTTTAGGAGCCCAAAGTCAGCTTTGGAGAAGTTTTTCATAGTGGTTACCTTTGCGGGGTGTGTGGGTGAAATTTGGATTTCCATGGTGATTAGTTTGTGGTCGGATCTAACCAGGGAGGAATTGACTGTTGGTGTAGAGCAACAGTTGCCCATGTTAGTAATAACCAGATCAAGGATGGTGCTTCCTCTAGTGGAAGTAAGAATGAGCTGGTCCAGGGCATTGGAATTGATGAAGTCCAGGAAATGTTGGGCCAGTGTGTTGGTGCATGAGTAGTTTTCACAGTTGATGGAGGGGTATTTGAAGTTACCACGTATGAGAGTGTTGAGTTGGACCCCAATAGTTTCCAGGGTGCTCAAGAATGTGGAGTGAGAGTCTTGGGACATGGTTGGGGACCTATAACAGGTTATGACCTGAATCGCCATCGTACCCAATGTTAGTTTTACCTGAAGTATCTCAGATGCGTTATGCTGGGCTACTAGTCTGGAGGTGTGCATATCCTTTATGAATATGGAGACACCAGCGCCTTGGGAGCTTCGGTTCATGTTCTGGGGCCGAAAGGTATGGAATGAGTTATATGTAACAACTAAAAGCAGGATGCAAAGTCCAATACCACCGAAAGAAGGTACAACAGACCACAGACCAGGCAAAAAACATTTAATCGATCTTAGCGCCTCGGCTAACAAGCCTTCAAGAGATAAAACCGAAAAACTAACAATCTACTTTATTTAGAACCCCCAATTTTAAAAATTAAAATTAATTATAGATACTTAAAGAAACTCCTTCCAATTACAATCAGTATTTAACCCATTGGATGACAAAGTACCAAATTTCAAAATACACAGTTTTTGTACAAACGTTTCCTTTTAACTTCCATATCGTCCCATCCCTGAACAGTGTCTAAAATAGTAGCCCTTAAACACTCATTTTTACCATCATGATATAAACTATAATGCTATGGGACTCTCTCTTTTTTTATTTTTCATATCCCTCAATTGAGCCAGCTGTTCTTAAAAATTCTCCATAAGGTAAACACTCAATTACATGTTCATGATGAAAGCTCTTACCATGTAACACATCAATATTTGGGAATTTCCTGTGTACTCTGGTTTGTACTTTTTGTCCAACAATACCCTCCAACTCAATATCCAGAATAGGTAACCTTCTTTCCAATCTGTAAACCATCAAAACCTAAGCCAAAACTGTTTTGTTGTAAATCTAGAAAAAACTTAGAGCCAAAGATTCTCCCCCTTCACATACAAAAATCAAGTCATCAATGAATCTGAAATATTTAGTTACAGATTTTTTAAAGAATTCCATCTTGTATAAACATCTTTGTTCAAGAATACCCATAAATAGGTTGGCATACATGGGGGCAAAAGCAGCCGCCATTGACTTACCCTTAACTGATGGAAAATCTCTCCATTAAATTTATGTTCCAAACAGAACTGCAACAATTCCACAATATAACAAGTTAATGAGTTATCTCCCAGAAAAAGTGAACAGATTCCAAACCTATCACATGACTGATCTACCACTAACCAGTAATTATTTTCTTTCCATATAAATGTCTTCACTTTTTCAAGAAAGTCAAACGAATCTTTTATATAAGAATCCAATTTCACCACAGAATTCAACAAATATTTATGTAATAATATACCTCTCTTATGAGAAAAATACTTATAAGTCACTACTGTTGACCATCCTGGTGGAGTCGCAGGGTTTTTATGAACCTTTGAGAGACAAAATCTAGCTAGTACACTGCCTTCAGAGGAGAATTTTTTATCAATATCATGTTTTGTGAAATAGCCTAACTTATAACCTTTCAAGAGTAACTCATTATATTTATTTAATGCTATATTATAATTTTGAAAAGAAACTTTCTTATAAATATTTCTATCATTTAAATTATCTTCACACATTTTCTTATATTGAAAATAATGCATGACAACTGTTTGATGCCCTTTATCCGCAGGTTTCATGACTAGTTCATGTTGTTATTGTCTTTCGGCTTTTCCCGGTTAGGGGTTGCCACAGCGGAACTCCAGTCCACTAATGATTGGCAGTAGATTTTCACGGTGCCGAGTTGCCAGCTCGATGCCCAACCTTCAACGAAGACACGCCCATTCATGCATGTCTTTTGGAATGTCACTCATCCCGCGGGGAGGACATGCGGTCTCCACACAGAAGGCACTCCCTCGCACACTAGCTGAGAATCGAACGGGGGAACCTCTTGCTGTGAGGCAACAACGCTAATGCTGCATCACCGCGGTATTCCATGACTAGTTCACGTCATTCACTTAATTATTTTAACACTTTTCATTCCTCAATAGACAAATTATAAACTATCTTGTCTCTACTTTTCATAAAATTCATATGTATTTTGTCTGTTTCAAAGTTCATAAATGCTGAAAAAGTCTTAATGTTCTCACTAGAAAAAGGAGGTATGCAGTCACTTTTATATATGGTATATCTGTCATATCAAATAAACAGTAAGCATTCAGTTCATTATCAAAAGATGAATCACAAGAAACATAAATGTCACCTCATCAGCTGTGTCTGAAGTATTATCAGACATCTCACATACATCATATATTTTTACATTTTGCTTAGCATAAAACTCCATTAAATGGAATTTTCTAATGAAACAAAACATTTCCCTTTTAAAAAATGTTTCCTAAAAAGAACAGTTAGAATAAATTTCAATCCATAATTTAAAACAGACATTTTGTCATCTTTCAAATCACATCCTGATAAATTCAACACCAAATTGTCACAAGTAACATTCAAGTCTTTAACTTGTGCAAAAAACATATTAAAGTCAATACTGTTTTCGCTTATGCCACTACTGCTGTCTGTTAAACTGCTCAAAATGTCCTCTTTTCCACCCATTAATTGTAGGCTGTTGGTTGCTCCCAGGAGCGACCTTAGGTCAACTGGTGCCCTAGGCAAAAGGGCTCCACAGTGCCCCCTACCACTCCACCTGGTGCCCCCATCTTGGTCTACCTATACCAAGTAAATACTGGGAAAGCGCCCCTGCTAGAACGGTGCCCTAGGCAGCCGCCTAGTTGGCCTATGTCTAAGGCCGGCTATGGTTGCTCCGAAAGTTTTGATTTAAATATTTTGGCTGTTGTGCATTCAGCAGTGGTGGATATGAGCTGCTTTCTCGCTTCTCATCCTCCCATTCAAAAGCACTCGCACCCGAAGAGGCAATTGAAACATGTAACTTCCTCTCTTCTCTTCCTAGGGACCGTCCACCCATTTGCATCTGTTTCTGTTGCTTCCTGCCGAAAAGGCTGTACCATTATTATAATCTTTCAGATCACGTTTAATTTTCTTCATTTTTTGTTTTATCAGTTCATTAGAAAGTTCATCAAGTCTCTCATTAGTGTTTTTTATTATATTTTCAAAGCACACAGCAGTAAGTTGACCAGAAATAGATTAACAGAACTTACTAATTTCTTCCTTAAGCAACCTCTGCCTCCCCACATCTCTTTCAATTAGGATCTTAAACCATTCCTGAATACAATTATGTGTTGCAATTTTCCAATGTTTTTCCAAAGTTTCTTTTTTCTGGGTTTGACAAATCACAGGGTAAAGGATTCTTATATACCCTAAGACCCCGAGGAGTAATGTCAAGTTCCACATGCCTTTGAAGACGCAATAAATTGTAGTGCAAGGAAATTTCTTTAGTTAACAATCTCTCCAACTTTACGATACACTGTTGTAGCTCAGGTTGCAATGAGTGAATACTTTTCTGTCCCAAGTCTGCGAACAGATTATTCACTCTCCGACTTCTGCCTTCCTCAAGCAGATTTTTCCACTGAAGATTACACTACTCATTCCCGGTGGAAGCAGCCACAGGTTCAGTAATGCATTAATTTGTTTTAGTGACAAAATTATCTGATGTCCTTTGAGTGGGTTCCTATTACGTGATCGAAGTTTTGAAACTTCGAATACGACAGTATTGAACTTGTCTGTTAGAAGTTTCGAAACTTCGAACATGGGGAAAAAAAAATGCAACAGTAAACTAACTGTTGCAAGCAGGGGGGCAAGCAGCCCTGCACCCCCACACCCCCCGCCCTTAAAATATACCAACTGCGAGATCGCACTGCAGTGCAGTAACTGCACTGTAGTGCAGTCTTGGAATTGGTATATTTAAAGAGCAGGGGGTTTGGGGGTGCAGGATGGCTTGCCCCCCTGCTTGCAACAGTCAGTTTACTGTTGCATCATTTATTTTTTTCCCCGTATTCAAAGTTTTGAAACTTCGAACAGACAAGTTCAATATTGTCGTGTTCGAAGTTTCAAAACTTCGGTCACGTAATAGGTTCATAGTTAGGTAGGTACTATGCTATTGGCCGGAAGGCCTACGTAAGCCTAGCCAACAAGGTTCCCTGGCTTATGCCACCCAAGAAAGTTATTTTCCTGTGCCACTTTTGAGCAGAGAGACAGAAGTGATCCCCGGTGTGTATTTCCTATTTCCCATCCACTCATCAAGATTTTTCTTGAAGAGTGGTAATGAAGAACTTTGCTTGACATAGATGGGTAGCCTGTTCCAGAGTATGGGAAGTCTCTGGGACAGGAATCTACCCCTCCAGCATGTCCTGTTTATTGTGGTGTTATGGTTTAGGTCCCTAGACCGTGTAGCTCGGAGGGATTGGGATTTCTTTTAGGTGTAGCATGTCCAACAACTCTGGGTTTGACAGCTTTATATGTTAGGCAGAGATCACCTCAGAGTAGGCGATATGCTACGGAGTAAAGCTGGAGTTTTTTGAGATGGTCAGTGTAGGGCATCTGTTTGAGGCCAGTAATCCTTTTTGTGAGGTACTTCTGTGGCCTTTCCAGCTGCTGCAGATGTCTTGTGAGGTACATTCTAAAAGGAGTGTTGTACTCTATAATGGGTCTAATGAGTGTCGAGTAGAGGGGAACAATGACCTTTTTTTTCCTGGATAAGAACCCTTTTAAGATGAGGTGTGCCACATCGAAGGATTTCCTGACTACTGTGGCGATGTGACTATCAAAGGACAGACTACTGTCCACCTGGGTCCCAAGGTCTCTTATCACACATTCGGTGTTAACTAGACTGCTATGTAGTAGTCCATGGGTGCAGAGTTTTTACCAAAGGGGGTGACAATGCACTTTTTGGCTTTGAGCTTGAGGCCATGGCTCTGACACCAGACATCTGTCTCAGCGAGGCCCTTCTGTAGGATTCCACACCATTTGGGGACTCTACTATAGTTCCTAGTTTGCAGTCATCTGCGAACTTCATTAGCCAGAGGCCTTCTATGTTAGCCTGTACTTCAGATAAGTAGATACCAAACAGGAGAGATCCCAGGACTGAACCCTGTGGTACTCCACTTGTCACTGGTTTGAGATCAGATTTGGAGTGTTCAACTTTTACAGTATGGGTTCTGTCAGTGAGCCAGTTGGGAACCTATCTTGTGACATAGGGATTTATACCTAGTTTAGTGAGTTTAGCTATAATTCCAGAATGGGGTAAGGTGTCTCGAGCCTTGGCGAGGTCAAGATAGGCTGTGTGAACCACCTTACCCTCATCTACGGCTTTGGTGACTGCCTCAACGAAGTCGATCAGGTTTAGGAGGCATGATCTGCCTTTCACAAACCCGAATTGGGTGGGATCCAGAGTTTGGAGGTTACCAATGTCTTTGTTTGAGTTCCATGATAATACGTTCCATGGCCTTGCAGACCAGGCTAGTCAGGCTAATAGGCGATGGTTCCCGGGATCAGTGGTGGCTCCCCCTTTGTGGAATAGGATAATTGTTGCTTTACACCATTCATTGAGCACAAAGCCTGATGTGAGGCTAAGACTGAACATGGTGCTTAGGTGGGGAGCCAGTTCGTTCTGAAATTCGTGTAAAATGCAGCCTGGGATGTTGTCCGGTCCCAAGTTCATTCTGAAGTTAGTGTAAAATGCAGCCTGGGAGGTTGTCCAGTCCCAAGGATGCTGTGTTTTTGGATTTAGAGTGTGCAGCTTTTACCTAATAGCTAAATAGTTCTAATAGGAACCCGCTTTGAGCAGCAATGGTGCCTTCATTTCTAAAGATCCTTGGAAGATGGTAATTCATATCATTAGCCATATGTAACAGCTAAAAGTAGGATACAAAGTCCAATACCACAGAAAGAATGTACAGAAGATCACAGACCAAGCAAAAAACCTTACAACTAACAATCTACTTTATATAGAACCTATGATTACATCAATTAAAATTAACTATAGATACTTAAACACCTTCCATTTGCGATCAGTATTTAACGCACTGGGTGACAAAGTACCAAATTAGTGGAATGAGTTATATCCTGGTAGCGGAGTGGTGCTCTCTGCTGCTTTAAACCAGGTCTGTGTTACACCACAAATATCTGTCTTCTGAAACTTTGCCAATTGTTGAAGTCAATCATTTTCCGCTTGTGCTGTGGTATCATTCTGGGCAATGGTTGGATGCTGCTCAGGGCTAGGGTCATACCTGCCTGGGACACACAGTCCGGAGCTCCTCCATGTCTCTTTTCATGTAGTCCAGAGAGGTGCGTCTCCGGTCATTCACACCCACATGGACAGTGACAAAGTCATACTTGCACTTGTGGAGTGACCTGAGTGCGTGTGTTGTCGGATTCTGGCACCTGATAACTGACTGTTTCCTTCTTATGCAGCCTAGTGAGTGGGGACATCAGTGTGCCTCACTATCAAGTCACCTATGATTAGTGTATTGGGCAAGCTGTTTTGCCTTAGGGGCATAGGTTGAGGGGCACACTGTGTAGGTGAGCTATGTGTCTTGTGGTTTGTGCAGTGTTATGTTCACGTGTGTTTCTGCCTTTTAGGTCTCTGCTGTTTGGGTAGATTTCCATTTAGAGCCTCCGCGAAAGTGGGTGTGTGGTTTGTGTTTTTATGTGAGAGCTGTGATGATGGGTGTTCTTGAGGGCTGTGTGTTGCATGTGTTGTGGTGCAGGTGTTGACCTTCTCCTCTTGACCAGCTATTCTGGTCTTGGTTTGAGAGTGCATGGCTTCAGTTTTGGAAATATGTGCATCTCTCACAAGTCTGAGTGTTGGGAGGTAAGAAGAGAACTTCCTAAAGATGTTTTAACCCTTACAGCTCCCTTTTTATAAGTATGTATATTTGTATGTGTGCGCATGCATAGGATCTAGTGACTTTGTGTATGTGATATGAAATGTACTGGAAGAATTATGGCGAGATCATATTTTAATTTCAGATACTCCTAACAGTCCCATCTGTTCAGCTCTAGCCCAGTCTAGTGTCAGCTCATTCTACCTAATACAGAGACAACATTTGAGAAGGCCAGCCCACGTAGGTCCTTAAACTTGAATTCTCTTCTGTTTTTCCTTTTCCACTTTACAAAAAAAAAAAAAAAACTTTGCTAGAATCTCCTTGTGTTCTGACCGAGTGTGCTTCTCAGCTGATAAATATATTTTTGGCACATTTTTGCTGTTCAGAGTTGAATAAAATTAAATTCTGTTCAGAATGCAGTTTGAATAAATTGCATTAAATTAAACTGTGTTTGCTTTAATATTGCTACACACTCATGTGCTAGCTTACACTGCACTTGGATTGTTTTTTGTGCTATTTTAGCTGCTTTTCTGTAATAAAACAAAAAAATCCTAAGTTTGTTTACGGTCTTTCCTGTAACTAGTCTAGTCCAGATACAGATTTGCTGTATCCAGGACAATTTGTAAGCTTCTGAGCCCCCCAAGTCTTTCTGTGTTGAGGGAAGCCTTCTAGCTCATCAGTGGGAGTGGTAAGCACTAGGTAGCCTATCTACCACAAGAGTGGTTTCTGGCCCAGAAATTGTAGTTTATTGGCCGTTTGGGCAGTTTTTCCATCTCTTTCAGCTTTCTGGTTTAAAAGCCCACGTTTGCGCTCGTTTCCCACCTTTCCTGTAACTATACTAGTCCAGATACAGATTTGCTGTATCCAGGACTATTTATAAGCTTCTGAGAGGTGCCAAATTCTACTCTTCAATTTTTCCCTTAGATCTGCTAGTTCTTTCCTCTCCTGCACTTTTACTAGCTTATTAGTCAAGCACTTTACCATACCAGACTTCTTGTAGCAAATATTGTAGCGCGCACACGCGCTACCAGCACTAAACGTTCTACAAGGAAACTGCTCCAGTACTTAATGCCCACTCCTCCAGGCATGTCTGTAGGGTCAGTTCCCTGTGCTTTCTCCTATTAACCTAGTGAACTTGGGCATCCTGAGGGAATGTAGCAACTACCTCATGTACACAGACAACCCTCTCCTCTTACCTCCCAATACTCAAGACTCACGAGATCCAAATTGGAAGCCATGCACTCTCCAGCCAAGACCGGAATAGCTGGTCAAGAGGAGAAGGTCAACATTTACACCACACCACACCACATGGAACACACATCCCTCCAGAACACACAACAGCATTGCCGACACATAAAAACATAAACCACACACCCGCCTTCATGGAGGCTCTCAATAAAAATCTACCTAAACAGCAGAGACCTCCAAGGCAGAAACACACTCACCACCACAACACAACACTAATCACGAGAGACACAACTCTCCTAAACAGTGTGCCACTCAACTCAAGCTCTTAAGGCAGAACAGCATGCCCAGCGCACTAGTCATAGGTGGCTCAATAGTGAGGCATACTGATGTCCCACTCACTAGGTAGAATAAGGAGAAGGTAACAGTCAGCTGCTTGTCAGGTGCCAGGATCCACCACATAATGCACGCATTCAGGTCCCTCAACAACCGGTACAAATATGACTATGTCATTGTACATGTGGGTGTACCTCCCTGGACTATATGAAGAGAGACATGGAGGAGCTCTCGGATCATGTAGCCCAGGCGAGTATGACCCTAACCCTGAGCAGTATCCTACCATCACCCAGAATTATACCACAGTACAATCAGAAAATTATTCATTTCGATTCAAAGATGGCTGCCGTTCTGTAAGCACTGCTGAACTGCAGCTCTCTAATTAACCTGAGGAAATCTAAACCCTGAGTGGATAATATAAAGCTTTTAACATCAAATCTTCGATAAAATAACTTCAGCTACACTTAACTGTCTATTATTAAGAAGAAAAACCGGAAAAAAGGAATATATTTCACTGGATTACAACAGATTAGCTGGCTCTGCAGAGAGAAGTAAACAAAGGAACCATGTGCTTTCTATACTGCAAGTCTTTGTGTTCAAATAAGATGTCAAAAGAGGAAATAAACATGGATACAACCACTACTAAAACAAAACTTTCGGAATTGCAGTCACCTGAAAAGGATGTGATTTCTAAAAGGCAAAAAATTACTAAAATACAGGAACAACAGAAATTAGGGACCAAATCTAAATCTGAACAACCATTAAACATGGAAGATATCAGAAATGCTCTGCTACCCATACAAGAAGCTGTGAAAGAACTGACTTGTCAAATACAAACATTTGGGAACTCATGTACTCAGTTGCTGGAGAGAATGGACAAGATGGAAGCTCGAATTTCTGAAAATGAGGATAAATTAACTTTACTTGAAAAGAAAACTAATCTACATGATGTGGATATACAGGCTATGCAAAACAAGCTTACTGACTTAGAAGCAAGATCGAGGAGAAACAATATTATTCTCAGAGGGATTCCAGAATCTATTCAGTATAATGAATTAATTCCATCCATATTACAAATATTTGAATTGCTGTTAATGACTCTGATGGGGTGAAACAAATTATTATTGAAAGAGCGCACAGAGCTTTGAGAGAGTCACAAGCATCTAACTTTCCTAGACCTGTATATGTTAAAATACTTAACTGTCAAGATGTAAGCAGAATACTTACTACTGTAAAACAAACTGGAGGCTATATCATGTGGAAAAATAATAAAATATCTATGTCACAGGATTTACCCATACAGGTAAGACAAGCTAGACAGTCTTTGTCTCCATACTGTAAATTTCTTATTGACAAATTAAGTTTCAAATGAAATACCCACATATGCTTATATTTACAATGGATGGGATTAAACATGCTATTTCCACTAAAAATGAGGCAAAAAATCAGTTTCTTAAAGTTTTCAAGGCTTTACCTGTATCAGAGACTTGAATTGAACTTTCGTTGAGACTGGCATGCTGCTGAGGTCGGATCCAGTGTTTACTGTGTTCCCAGGACTGGATAATCCTTTGTTTGTGTTTAAAAAGCTCTAGGTCTCTTTGAGTAATAAAACTGTTTGTTTTTGCTTATCTTGATTACCTGCATTCGTTTCCCATCGTTTTATGGCTTCTACAAAGTGTTTTTGACGAGGAGGAAGATGGGAAGTGCCTAAAATGGTGTCATGGGTGCAGATTTTGCTGTGACACTTCCAGGAGTCAGTCTGTAAAAGTGGTCCCCCGTCACAAATATTTCACAGGGTTTCCAGGCTTGGGAAACCAAAGGAAACTGTTTTAACATCTTTTTATTCATTTAACTTCAAAATAACACTGTTGTATGGTAAAGTAAGCACATAGGAATATTTTATTTGTTTCTCTTATGCATGTTTATGTAGAATTTTGTGGTTATATTATTTAGAGAGGGTGCAGGGATTTAGTAATGTTTGTATAAATATGCTTCTCATTATAGCTCATAATGTACTGTGTTAAAGTGATAATGCATTTTATATTAGTTAGTAGTTTGCTTTAGTATAAAACTGTTAGTGTGGGTTTATAACCAGGGATACCTGTATTTAACTATATATTTATTTTAACATAGGGTTATATTTTAATATGGTTTTTTTTTTGTTGTTTGTGTCTCTGTGCATGCGGTTTATCTATAGATAGCTAATCCAAATATTAACACTTCCTTTTTTCAATTTATTTTCATATGTACTGTAATATTGTATTTTAATTTGATTTGCTTAAATATACTTGATTGGGGAGATGTAGCTCAATGCAGTGCTTGTTCGGGAATGTTTAGTTTAGGCTTTGTCGTAGTTAAGTTAGATTATATAGGTCTCAACTATGGAACATGTTTGAAATTTTATAATGTGATGTTTTCCTGTTCGTTTCTTTTCTTAAACCTTTTGTTATTCTATATTATACAAGACCTATATATGTCCTGGTCCGGGGTTAGAGTGGGTAAGCACTGGTTTAGGACGGGATATATGGTTTGCTTCCAGATCATGTATGGTTTTGAATATACTGTATTTTTTTTTATCTTTTCTCTCCAAAACATTTATTGTACAGTCAACCTTGGTAATGTGGGAATTAGATTCATGGAATGTTAAAGGGCTCCAGAATTTAAAGAAGAGGAAACTATTGTTACATGTATTGTTGCAGGCTAAGGCGTGGTTTATTTTACTGCAAGAAACGCATTTAATGAATGATCAATGGGTTGATATAAAAAAAAGAAGTGGATCAGAGAAGTAATAGCATCGGGAGGCAAGTCAAATAGTGCTGGGGTAGCTATATTTATTAAAGACCAATATAAGGACAAAATGTTAGATTCTAATACAGATAAAGATGGATGATGGTGCTATGTTATTCTGGCATCTACCTTATTTGATAAATCTATTTTACTTTTAAACATATATGCACCTTGTAATGATCAACAAATATTCATAACATCACTGTATTCAATTTTAACACAATTTGATAGATACTACGTAATTGTTGGAGGTGATTGGAATGCTTATCAAAATCCAAAGTTGGATAGATCTTGTCCACACAAAGCATTTAATAAGCATGCAGTATTGGCACTGGATGATATTAAAGAAGACTTTCAACTATATGACCCTTTTCACTATTTAAACAATGCTAATAGTACAAATAATTTTACATTTTATTCCCCATGTCATAAAATGTGGTCCAGAATAGAGTTCTTCCTGATTTCAAGAACATTGATTAGTTTAGAACCGATAGTTGTTATACATGCACGATATTTATCAGATCATTCGAAAATTTCGGTGAGTTTTGCTAAGGAGATAAAAGATACCTTGCAGCAAAGAGGCTATAATTGGTCTCTTAATCCAAATCTGCTGAATAAGGAAGAAATAATACAGGAAATTACAAAGTACCTTAAAGACTTACTGGTAGTCTAAAGAAACAACAGCATGCCCCAGATATTGAATGGGCAGCAGTTAAAACACAAATAAGAGGGATCCTTTTGCAAAAAGCCTCTTATTATAAAAAAATACTAAATAAAGATATTCAAAACTTGGAAACGAAAATTAAATTATTGGATCAACAACTGATTCAGAATTTTAATGAACAAACAGAGAAAGAACTATTAAAATGTCAGAAGGATCTCTTCTTAATGCAAAATAGTAGATTAACATTTCAAGAATATAAGATGTTAGCGAGATATGCTAATCACGTTCAAACACCATCGAGAGCATTGGCTAGGATCATTAATCAATCAAAAACACTACACATTTCGGGAATGCAATTTAATAATAAAATATATTCTAAAACGGAGGATATTAATATTTTTGAGAAAATATATACAAAAATTTATGATGGGCAAAAGGATATGTCCTTGTATAGAATCTATGAACAATTTTTACAATCAATTAAGTTTCCAGAAATAGGAGAGGATATTCAAAATGATTTAGTTAAACCGATATCTGAAGAAGACATAGTATAATACAATTCAAAATATGAAATCACACAAATCACCAGGTCCTGATGGGATGACAGTGGAGTTTTATAAAAGGTTTGCGGATATTTTTAGTAAGATACTTTCAGTTATATTTAACTACATAATTAGGAATACTATTAATGATCCTCATCTTAATGCCTCAGACTATTTTTATACATAAAGCCAATTCAGATCCTCAAAACCCCGATAATTATAGACCGATATCATTAATGAATGTAGACATGAAAATTCTAACATCCATTGTAGCATCTAGACTGAAGAAAATCATGACTCTCATAATATCCAAAGAACAGGTTGGATTTATGGCAAGCAGACAAACCAGTGATAATACTCTTACATTACATACTATGATAACACATGCTAAACAAAATAATCTTAATATCTATGCCCTTATAATTGATGCACAGAAGGCCTTTGACAGGGTTGATACAAAATTTTTGTTTGCTTTTTTACCATATTTTAATATATCCCATGAATTTGTTCAAATGTTGCAAATGTTATATAGTAATCCCTATACTACACTGTACATTAATAGAAGCCTCTCCAAAAGAATACAGATTAAGACTGGAACACGCCAGGGCTGCCCTTTGTCCCCTTTACTATTTAATCTTTATCTTGAGCCTCTGTTCTTATATATTAAGCAGAAGGTCTATCATCATGTCCCAATAATTTATGGAACTAAAATTTTAATGGCAGCTTTTGCGGATGATGTTAATATTTATTGTGCATCTCCAATATCTGACACTGACAAATTATTGATGGCTGTTAATGATTTTTCAGAAGTCTCTAACTACAAAATTAACTTGGGGAAAAAACAGTATTTTTCCTTTAAAGACACCTAAACCTTTTTTGTTATTGCCTTTGGTTGGGCAGGTAACATTTAAAGAAAAAATTAAGTATTTAGGTATTGAGTTTTCTACAGACAATAAAGACTTCTACAATAATAACATTAAAACAATTTGGGACCAAATAATTTCTGATTTTGGGAGGTGGAAAAATTTACAATTGCCACTACTAGCAAAAGTTTCAATTGTTAAAATGAATGTATTACCACAATTACTTTATAATTTTAGATCAGCCCAATTAATACTTTCGAAGACATTTTTTAAAAAAAATTCATAAAGAATTGGCTAAATTAATTTGGGAACCAAAAAAAACAGGATATCTTATGATAAATTAATGACCCCAAAAAATAAAGGAGGACTGGAGTTGCCTAATTTCGAATTGTACTACCTAATCATGAACTCTAACAGATTTCTAAGAATTGCCAACTATGATACAACTACTACTAAGTGGACACCAACTTGGGTGATTTTGAATTATAGATACATTTTAAAGTTAAACATTAATCCTAAAGCAATACCCTTTTTAGGTAAAGATACTTTGAAAATTTATGGGATTATTGAACATATTAAAACTAACATATTATCTATACAAGATTTATTTCAATCTTTGGATCTGGGTCAGTATATGATGGTTTTTCAACCATTTCATAGGAATCCTAATTTAAAATTGAACAGTCAATTAATTGATCTTAAACACTTTCCACTAATAGTTAATTTAACTTTGATTGATATATACAAATATCTGGACCGCTCGGCCAATCAAATAAGACAAGAATTTAACTTACCCAAAAAATGATCTTGTTATTTTGAGACAAATTAGAGAACTTGTTATGAGCTACTTTTTAAATGTTAAACCTGAAGATGAAAATGTTAATAAATGCTTTGTTGTGGCAAGCCCTCCAACAGGATATTAAATATATAACAACAACAAATAAATTAATTAAAGACTTTAAATTTCATGATAAAATTCTGTTATCCAACTATTGGAAAAAGAAAATTTTAGTGACAGACAAAAGTAATATGTTAAAAGCAATTGACCTGACTATCAAATCTACTTCTCTTCAAAAATGTATGTATACCCAGTTGATGATGTGGAATAATGCATATTATACACGCCTTACCCTACATAATTTTAATGCTAAAAACTCTACAACTTGTCCATACTGTAAAAATCAACCGGCTGATCTTCTTCATATGTTCTGGAGCTGTAAATGCATATATAAGCTTTGGAATTCCCTTAAGATTCAACTTCAGAAGATGGGTTACCAAAGTACAATGTTGTCATGGAAATTTACGATTTTACATATTCCTCCGAAAGATCTCCCTAGATCACAAAGTACTGTATATATTAATATTTTTCTGTTAATGAAACTTTATATAGCCACTAATTGGTTAGACCCATCTAAAACATCTTGGGAAAACTTTAGAGTTTTGGCAACAAGGCATATATTAGCTCATAAACTACTCTTAAGTCCGAATAATAACAACATTAATAACCCAAAAATTTGGGAACATATTTAAAATTATATTAGCATAATACTCACATTTATATACTTGCTTGGAGAGAATTTTGTATTTAAACTGTATATTACTGGAAATGTTAACTACTTTTTGTTTTTTCTCTATTCTTAATGTTTTACATGGAAGCATTCTTGTAAATATTGTATATTTGTTTGGTGTGATAGTTAGTGGTATTAGTAATCCTTTGTTTTATATTTTTTCTCTTCAAATTTTGTTTGTATTTACTTGTGTATGAAAATAATATAACAATAAAGATTTATTATGGAAAAAAAAATAAAATGATTAATTTCAACAATTGGCTAAGTTTCTGGTGTCATTCTAAGGGGATCCAGTATCTGTCTGCCTAGGATGACATGATTGGCAGACCTCAATGCTTTGCCAAAGATGGCCTGCATCCGTCAACCTGAGGCTTCCGGATACTGGTCAAGGCTCTTGCCACCCCTATAGTGCCTTTAGGTGGTGTTCCAAAGACCAAATTACCACCGTAACAGCTACAAATAAATGCAATCTGAGGGTCGTGCTGCTCAACGCTAGATGTCTAAATCTCAAAATGCACTCACTCAAAACACTCCTTAAAATGGAGAACATTGACATTTGTGATGTAACAGAGGCCTGGTTCGAGACCGCAGGAAGCACTCCTGCACTAGCAGGCTATAACTCATTCCACACCTTTCGGCCCCAGAACTTGGACCGAAGCTCCAAAGGCAGTGGTGTTTCCATATTCATAAAGGATGCACACGCCTCCAGACTGGTAGCCCAACATAATACATCAGAGATACTTCAGGTGCAGCTATAACCTTGGGTAAGACTGCGATTCAGGTCATAACTTGTTATAGGTCTCCAACCATGTCCCAAGACTCGCACTCCACATTCATAAGCAATGTGGAAAATATTAGGGTCCACCCTAACACTCTTATACTGGGTGACTTCAACTACTCCTCTATTAAATGGGAAAACTACACATGTACCAATGGACTTGCCCAACGTTTCCTGGAATTCGTTAATTCCAATGCCGTGGACCAGCTTGTTCTTACCCCCACTAGAGGTAGCAACATCCTTGACCTGGTCATTACTAACATGGGTGACAGTTGCTCTACACCGATAGTCAACTCCTCCCTGGTTAAATCCAACCACAAACTAATCACCTTGGAATTCCACATCCTTCCCACCTCCCCACAAAGGTAACCACCATGAGAAACTTGTCCAAGGCTAACTTTGGGCTTCTAAAAACAGAGGTGGCTAACTTCACAGCACCCATACAAATGGAGAATAGTTGCATGACTGCTTAATCATATACCAATGCACTGTACAAACATGTACACATGCATGGATCTCATCATACCCAATAGAACCAAGACGCTCTCCTCCAAAAAAAGGAAGCCAATCTGGTGGTCCCCTGCCATAAACAAACTCTACAACAGAAGGAGGAAACTGATGTGGAATAAGGTGAAGTCTCAAGATTGGAAAGACTCCCTTATCAGCCTCAACAAAAAGTTGAGATCCTTCATCAAATCCTCTAAAGCTAGCTATGAAAACAGAATTGTAGCATATAGTAAAGACAACTGCAAGGCCTTCTATAGTTATGTAAAGAATCTGCACGACAATAGCCATATTTTCTCTAAGCTACTGCACAATGGTACCTCCTATACCGAACCAACAGATATTGCCAATATACTGGCTGACAGATTCAGTGCCAACCTTATCCATCTCTTCCCCCAAAAAAGTACCAATCACAATACGAGTAGATTGCCAGGCACCCAGTATTACTGCTGCACAGGTTAAGACAGCACTGTCCAAGGCCAAGAATACAGCTTCTGTGGGACCTGACAATATCCCTGGCTGTATTCTAAATGAGCTACAGAGTGAACTGGCACCTTGTGTGCCCTGTTGAATCACAGCCTCACCTCAGGTTTGTGCTTACCGAATGGCGCACTGCTACAGTCATCACTCTCCACAAAGGAGGAGTGACTACAGACCCTGGGAACTATCTCCCTATTATCCTGACAAGTCTGATATGCAAAGCTATGGAATGTTCATCATGGATCTAATAAACAAGGATAATAGGGAATCTCCAAGCTCTGGATCCCACACAGTTTGGTTTTGTGAAGTGTAGATCATGCCTGCTCAACTTGGACGACTACTTTCAGTCACCAGAGCTGTGGATGAAGGCAAGGTGGTTCATACAGCCTACCTTTATCTGTCCAAGGCCTTTACCATTCTCCACTCAGGAATCATAGAAAAACTCACTAAGCTAGGCATCAACCCCTATATCACTAGGTGGGTTGCAAACTGGCTCACAGAACCCACAGTGTGAAAGTAGCTGACTCCCAGGTCATACTGCCGACCAGTCACAAATGGAGTTTCACAGGGATCAGTCCTGGGTTCTGTTCTGTTTGGTATCTACTTCTCAGACGTCCAGGCCAACATGAAGGAACTCTGCTTGACAAAGTTCGCAGATGATTGCAAGTTGGGAGTCATTATTAACTCCGCAAGTGATGTTGACATCCTACAGAAAGGCCTCACTGACGCCAACGACTGCTGTCAGAACCATGGCCTTAAGCTCATTGCCAAAAAATGTGTAGTCATCCCCTTTGGGAAAAACCCAGTTCCCATGAATTACCACATCGATGGTAGTCCACTGAACACAGAAGGCGTTATAAGAGATCTGGGAACAAAGGTTGACCACTACCTCTCTTTTGACCACCACATTGCCACTGTAGTCAGAAAGTCCTTTTATGTGGCACATCTCATTACTAAGGGTTTTGCATCCCAGAAGAAAGAGGTCATTGTCTCCCTCTACTATTCCCTCATTAGGCCAGTCATAGAGTACAATGCCCCATTTGTCACGTATATCACTAGACACCTGCAACAACTGGAGAAGCCACAAAAGTACCTCACAAAGAGGATCCTAGGCCTTGAACACTTGTCCTATATGGACACATTCAGAAAACTCCAACTATTCTCTGTGTCATATCGCCTACTTAGAAGCAATCTCTGCTTGACTTGCAAAGCCATGTCTGACCCAGTTCTGTTAGAAATGCTACATCTAAAGAAATCCCAGTCCTTCCGCACCACATGCTCCAGAGACCTCAACCTCATTACCACAATCAACAGAACGTGCTGGAGGGGCAGTTTCATAACACAGAGACTGCCCATGCTATGGAATAGACTTCCCATGCATGCCAAACAGAGCACCTCACTGGCCCTCTTCAAGAGAAATCTTGATGAGTGGATGGGAAATAGAAAATACACCCCAGGGATCACACCAATGGCTGTACTCGACTAAGGTCAGGTGACACGATGTCAGGGTAATCCTATGGGCTAGGCTTGTTAAAGGACAACCGTGCCCTCAGACTCAAAAAACATATTAATTTCATCATGGTTTGATGTTTCCTACATTTTAATAGCACTCTGAGACTATTTTGAGCTTTTTAGATATTTTTAGATGCAATTTCTGACTCTGACCACATGGGGGTCTGGCATATTGAAAAAATTCAGACTGTTTACTCTGCCTCTAAGTATCCCAGAATGCATTATTTGTCTCCAAAAAATTGCATCAGATCTGCCACGTTTTTCCTTAAGCTGCTGTCACTTCATTGACTTAACAGGCATTCACTGCAGTCTTAAAATCCCCTACTTTTGGTTAAAATGTTATCCTTTTTCAATGACCACTTAAAACACAAGCAGTGCAAATGCTACAGAACAGAACTGAAAGGTGCATTTTCTAGCTCTTTCATCTTAGAAATGCTAAATTGCTTTCTTTTGTGAAGGCTGAAATCTAGCTCTTCAAGGAATCTCCCCTCCCACTTCACACCTACCTTCCCTAGCTGTCAGAGCCAAGGGTAATTTGACCCATTATCTGCATGTGATTGACAGCTCGTCACAGCAGGTGACCAGAGTAATGTACTGTTTGCTTGTCAGCCTTTTCCCCCTTACAGTGGGAGACTTTTTTTGTTGCACTACTCCTGTCAAATTTAAAACTAAGCTACATAGCACTGGCAATAATCCCTGCTTTGCAAAGCAATCTGCCACTTATTTTCCCTTCCTGTTTAAATAGCTAACAAATGATGCACTATAAACTTGAAATATTTTAGACTTGCATGACAGCACCCACATGCTTTTTTGAGTCAGTATTTTAAAAAAATTATGGTAGTGCATACACACACGCAGACACACACACTGCTTTACTTCTACAATGATTTAGATTTTATTTTTACATTTTATAGCAGTGTACTAACCAAGCAGAGAAATCTGGTTCAAAAGCAAGGATAAATTGATCCTGAAATACCGATGAACCTCAGCGCAAGAAATTAGGACAAAGCCATACATAGAAGTGGGACAAAGGCACAAACGGAAAAGCTCAGTCCGGGTCTGAACTGTCTGCAAACAGCTACAGTTAACTTTGAGTATGTGTCTACCTGTTTGAGCCAATATTAATTTTCCCCTGGAGAGCACTCTGCTTTGGCTTGTAAGCAGCCACCACACACACACACACACACACACACACACACATTCCACTTTCTCTTATTCCCTTCTGTTAGCAAATAGTATCCGCCATAACTCATCAATACTGTGTGTTTGTAAATTTAAACTATGACCACAGTAGCCTACTGATACAAGGTTATCCTGTTTTTCCACCTGAGAAATTAAGAAATGACTTGGTTTCAGAGCAGTCCTTGGTCAATTGTGATTGTTTCTTAACACATACTTGCCTTTGCTTTGTGATTGTTTCCAGCCCCCTCATACGAGCAACTAACAGGGTCTCTACCCGCTTTGCTCCCCACCCTGCCCCCCTATTCCCTCCCGCCCCAGGTGGTCCCACCTTTATTGGACTCAAAACCCCTCCCATCTTTCCAATAGCCAGCCACAGCGCTAACCCAACACTACCTCCTCCATCTTCCCACTACTATCACACCTCCTCAACTAACATGTACCAGCATACCTTACCTATGCTCACTGCATGCACTCTCCTTGCATATCTTACATCCTACTAAAGCTCCATCATTCCCCCACTCAACCACTACCACTGTACTACTACTAACACCACCACTCATGTCTCACCCACACTCAACTCCCCTCCCACCAGCTCAAGAACCATCCCTATGCACCCCCCACATATTCTACCAACTATATTACTCAAACATAAAGCAGCCCTACAACTTAACATAGCAACCCTCCCACCATACCTAGTACCCACAGAGCACAATCATAAAGTTTCCCTTATAAACAAACACATTCAAAAACTGAGAAAACTAATAATCTCATGCATATCAAAACTAGCCCTAAGTGGAGACATCCACCCCAACCAATTACTGCCCTGTAGCTATTCTCTCTCCACTCTCCAAAATACTAGAGAGATGCATACACTCTCCGGTCTCAGACTACCTCCTTACTAACAACCTCCTTTCCAGTACTCAGCATGGTTTCTGACCAAACCATAGCACCACCACTGCCTTACTCTCCTTTACTAACACTATCCTTCAGCCTAAAAACAATGGCTATCTCGCCTCTGCTACTTTCCTAGACCTATCTAAAGCAATTGACATGGTCCCACACAAACAACTTATCTCTGTCCTCAATAACCTATCCTTCTCACAATCAGTCACCAACTGGTTTCAGATTTACCTGTCTGACCGCCAACAATCCATTGTATGGCAGAATGACATCTCCCCAACTACCTGTCTCCATAGGGGTTCCCCAAGGATCCATCCTTGGACCCCTACTCTTCACTGTTTACACCAATAATCTAGCCTCTGCCACCAAACATGGCACACTCATACAATATGCAGATGATTCAACCATCATCTGCTTAGCCCAGTCCCTACCGAAACTGCAAAAAGTCACACAGGAAGCCTTTTCCTCTGTTGAAACATGGTTATCCGATGCCCAATTAATACTCAACCCAAACAAAACTAAACTACTCATCTTCCAACCCACCAAACATACTCAAAACAACTCTCACTTTAACATCACAGCAAAAGACAACACCACTATATACCCAACTGAACACACCAAATTGCTAGGAGTGGAAACAGAAAACAAACTAATATTTGACATTCACATATCCATGACCATAAAAAAAGTCCACAAAAAACTAGGAGCATTATACAGAAAAGAGCAATTTCTCACCAAAGCAGCAAAGATTTCAATAGCAAATTCCCACCTTATCTCCACCCTACTTTATGCCTCTCCAATATATACCAACCTAAGGCAATGTGGTCTAAACAAGCTAGAGACCTGCTACAACAAAAATCGCCAAATTCACCACAGGGGCATCCTACCGTAGTCACCACTCTCTCTCACTTGCTGAACTGGGCTGGCTTGAACTCCCTCACCTGCTTCAGTGGTATCAACTCTCACTCGCCCACAAACTAGTAAACCATCCACTAAATGTCCCATCCCTCCAGAATCTACTCCAACCCTAATCGCACCACCAGACCACTAAGATCCAGCAACAAAAATCACTCGCAGATCACTAAAGCCAATAACTCTGCTGGTGAAGCACTATTCTCTTGCGCCATAGCCAAATTATGGAACTAACTCCCACCCACAATTACCTCCGTATCATCATGCACCCACTTCAAAACTTTATTAAAAGCGCAACTAAAAACATGCTGGCTATGCCCTTGCAACTCCCAGTCTAATATCATCCACCCCATCCAACCACTACCTTTCTTTCCACTCCACTAACTACCTTGATTATAGCAAGCTCAGATGCTCATAAACCTAGTACTTATTATACAGCAGGAACTTCTCATTGTGACATTTGTTAATGTCTGTTATGTACTTCACAGATAAAGATTCTATTTGTCTATAGATGTACTATGTTCTTCATCTGTAAATATGTTGTAAGTAAGTGCTATATTAAATTGTTAATCATTATAATCCAATGTAACTACTGTCTATTTTACTGTGGAGCTTTTCTCCCCGGGCCTACGCTGAAAATAGACCTACGTCCAGTCTGACACTCCCGGTCAACAAATATAAATAAATAAATAAATAAATAAATAAATAAATAAAATAAATAAATAGAAGTAGGATTATTGCTCCTATCAAATTAGGAAAGATTATGAAATAGTAGGTCTTGCATTAGTATGAATTTTCAAAAGGGTATGAAATCTGAAACTTAAATGTCTGTAATTGATTTCATTCTTCAGTCTCTAATGATTTGGCAGCAATTGTCCCAAAAAAAAAAAAAAATTTGATTCAAAAAGATAATAGCCGCACAATACAATTACTCAATAAATAAGTTTTATGCCTAATGGCTCCAGCGTCCACATTAAAATAATTTCATTACCCAGCTAACAGGAAAAAAAAAGGTATTATTCAGCTGTGGCAAAGTTTCAAGCAGGTAGCAGGTTTGATGGCACACACACTAAAACGGAGCAAGCACAGTAGCATAACAAATAAAACGGAGCAAGCCCAGCAGCATAACCAATAAAACGGATTACTAATATTAAAAACATAAATTAAAAACATGACAAGATCGAAACGGGAAGCTCAACAACAGAAACAAACAGCTGAAAACATTACAAAACATCTGCAGCATGCAGTCACGAAGCACGAGGCATCAACAAACTAAAGAAAACCAAATACAGCTACAAATACAGCAAGGTTTTTAAAATAAACACACCAGCAACCACAATCGCGAAGCACAAGGCATCAACTAAAGAAAACCAAATATAGCTGCAAATACAGCATAGTTTTTAAAAAACACCAGCAAGCAACTAAAAGCACTAGACAGTAATACAATTACTACAAGCAGCAATACACTTACTTCAGAAGGAAACCCAAAGGCAGCAAGCACAGAAACACAGGCCGACTCAAGAATACAAAAGACGCCAGTATTAAATATAACCAGGGAAATATAAACCCTGGATCAAAATGAAAATAAGTAGGCTAAGCTAAAAATGCAGCTGCGAAAGGGAAGCACGTGGCACCCTTACAAACAGAAAAAGATTAACTCCACTAATGTGCAATTAAAAACTTGGGAGGACACAATATAAGGGCTAGGGAGGCATAGAAACAGGGACAGATTACATTTAGGATACACTATTAAGAAGTAATAAGACTTACCTTACTTATGAAGTAGCAAAACGCTGGTGAAGAAGTGCTTCACATGAATAGAGTCGACCAGATTTGCTAACACAGAAAAGGAGTTCCACACAGCACCTAGTCCATTTATTAGGTTAACAGTGGGCTGGGAAAGGCAGTGTTGACATCACAATGTGGGAGGATCACAGGGATTCTGTACAGCATGCAAATAAGGCAGTGTTTACGTCACTTTGGGGGAGGAAACCTCCCAGGATCTTCAGCAAGAGCTATGGCAGATGCGACATCATTATTTAAGAGACTACTAGACAGTTTTCATCTTGGTTTTAAAACTGAAAGTCAAACAGTATGGAAAAGTATGAAGCCTAAGCAGTAAAAGAGAATAGTGGATTTTTTTTTAAAGCTGCGGTTATGTTTTTTTGAGGCTGTATCACATAACAGGATTTTAGAGAGACATCAGGAGATATTTGATTTGATATCCCGTTTTCCTTTAAGGCTCCAGGGCCATTAGCCTAGTACACACCTATGAACAAGAAGTGTGTGGTGCATTTAATAGGATTTTCATAAATTCGTATAAAGTAAAAGTGGAAGAATGTTGCAGTACTCGTACAAAGAATGCATGGGAAGTTGCAATCCACTTATAACCTTTAGTTTTGAAAAATTGTTGAGCAGAGTATGCCATCTGATTATATTTCTTAACAGGAGGCAGTGAAAGTCTAAATAATTTGTGTATGGTAAAAATATACTTTCCAGAGGCAGTTTGTGTCATGGAAATGGACCTTTTTATCTGACACTCCAGCAGCTTGGTTCACTAGCTTCCCAGGGACCGAGAAGACTAGTCTGGGATTTTTTTGTATACTGTGTCTCGCCCCCATGCCTGCTAAGCATCTTGCTACCACTGCAGTTTTGTACATTTGTTCTGCATTAAATGGATGAGGGCTATTCACTATATGGCTCTCGTCTAGGTAGTCGTAATGGAAGTTTGTTTTCTGAGTGAAATTCCCTACCATGGCGTGTGTCATATGGGCCTGATGTACATTTCCCTGTGACATTTTGTTTCCTGCACATGCTGCATGATGGCTGCTATCAGGACATAGCTTGGTAGAAGCAGTCATTTGCCCTTATGCTGCATGCTATGTAACTCTCTCTCTCTTCCCAAGTAGATGATTTATACTGCTGTGGGCTGGACTGCATCCCACCATGCGGATGGATAAGTAGGCATCAACAGCTCACTGCTATTCAAACTTATAATTTCCCTCCATCTCCCAAGTTGCTAGTCACTTTTGGGTTTTCTGAGTCATACTTATGACTTTCAGCTCCATGGTGCAGGTTGATAAAGTTTGGATAGATTCCTTGTATCTTTACTGTCTGAGCAGCTGGATGAGGGCTTATCCAGGGAATGAAACTGCTAATACTGAGACTGGGGAATAAACCATAAGGACTGTTCAGTATCTAAAGAGCATTAGCATATGTTCAAGTGGCAGCATAGAAGAGGTCATGCTGCGGGCATATGTTTGCTAAGGCATGCATATCTGTCATCCTCAGAGCCACTGGCTTTAGCTTTCAGAAAATATCTTCAAGTACTATACCCCATACAGTTAGTGATGAGGAATTTTCAGGAATGCTTTAATATTGTATGCGTCTTTAAATTGGTCAAATAGTATCAGGAAAATCTGTGAATAGGTTCATAGGATAGTACTAGGCTAATTGCCCTTGTGGGCCATTTTAAGCCTAGCCAGTTACCCCACGTAAAAATCAAACCCTGCACCTTGTGACTATAAGGTAAACATTATACCAACCTCCTCCTAAATCTAGGAGGAGCAAGGCTAATTTTGAGAGCAGTGTTTCAGCATTCTCACATTTAGGGAAAAAACATCTAGCAGAAAATGATTTCCAGCCCCTAGAATTTCACTCTCTTAGGGTTCTCTGATCTTCTTTCCTACTTGTCTTGCTAGTAATAGAGATCAGTGTCTTTGCTGTAATTATTAACATGATCTGCCTTCCAGTGAGCAGGTTAGTGGGACTGGTCTAAAGGAAAGCCAGCAAATCTAGCAAGGTAAGCAAAGAGAAAACAGGAGGGGGCCCAAAGTCATGGCAGGTATTTGACAGAAGGACCTCTAAAAATATATATACTTTACAATAACATGGTGGAAGTATAAAAAGACATGCATATTTTATTTTTTTCTGAAATGTTTTATGAGGAATTGTTTCATTGTATGTTTAGAGAAATGTGTGGTTAAGTTATTTTGTTCTTTTTTTTCCAGAATATGTTAATTTTTGAAAATTTGATAGATATGAAGCGGACCTATAGTTTCCCTGTGGAAGTGGAGGTGAGTAAATATTTTTTTAAACATGAACTACTCTAATAAAATAAATGCTTCTATTTCCAAGACCAAGTTTACGCACAGAACTAGGTTCTACAGGAGTATTGTCCAGGCAGCACACCCTGAGCGAGTATAGAAGTAAAAATTGCGTTTTCCTGACATATCGTATCTTTAGTAGTTTAAGCATGTCACCTTAGTGTAGGCATTTGGAGATGAACCATGCAATGGTTATGCTAGTTGCGATGCCCCTGCACTGGCCCAGTAACCAAGGAGCCTCAGTCCTCACCACTAGCACCAGTGAGGGATGTACACATTGGGAGCATGACAAGTATACACACACAGTAAAGTACAATTTCCCTTAAGAGCACACAGAGATCACAGTCAGTTTGGGTCTGGTTTCTCCCGATCCCCAATAAGACTCCCCACTGGCACAGCTAAAGGGTTAAGATATCAGCCGAGCGGTCAAGCCAAAACCTCCAGCACCTTCTTTGTCCAACCAGTGCTTCGTGTCCTTGCCCAAGTAGCTGACACAAACACACTCACACTCTCTCTGAGATCTGATTTATGTGCAAACACACACAAACTCCTGGGAAAGGCTGGCACAGGTTTACTAGCTATGCCCTCTTCTGCCCAGACTAAAAGGTAGTTATCACTGCCACCAACCAGCTCTTTATCAGCTACTATAAGGCCCTTCCCAAAGGATGACCAATCCTACTGTGTGATGTTACTGTTATCCAAATGGTAAGTGTGACCAACAGCAAGGCTATTCGGCGTGGCCTATACAGTTTCACCATATACATATGCAAACACTCTAAGAGCTTAAATATCTCTAAACAAACCAGCCACAATTAAAAGTTTTAAATATATTTAATAATAAATAATAAAAGAACAAGACAATACTCAATAACTCAACACAGTGACTATAGAGTTCAGAATCACAGGAAATATTTTAAAACAACATTGCAGGACAGTCTCAAATACAGAAAGCATCTAAACTAATCTTTACTATATTCCTATCTATCACTAAAAGAAATACTGTACCTGAATCTTACTTACAGAGCAACATGCAGGCAGAAGTACTGAATGGATGTTTCTAGATCTAAGACAAGATGCAAAATGCACAGTCTCTGAGAGAGTTCCCAAATTAATATCTAAACATTACTGCTGGGCCAGCTGGATGACATCATTCTTTGTCACCTGCCTTCAGTTCCCAGGCTAACAGATGCCAACAGAATGTAACAAGTCTGTGTGAAAAATACTTCTCTCTCGGATGTTTGGCTAGAATTGGAAGTTGTAAAACACTTAAACACTTTTACATTTGAAACCTAGCAATTATTTCTGTTTCAAGACAATAGGAAAACCTCCAACTGTGGACATTGTGTCTGCTCTGAACTGAAACAGAGATAGCAGAATCGTAAAACAATTTCCACTTAACTTTCTTGAGGTTTTGCATGTTAACTCTGTATGTTCCAACTTCTACTATTAAAACACACATCTGCACAGGTGTTATAGTTTATACACATTTCTGCTCTTTTCCAGCAGGGTACACTGTGGTTACATTCTTGAAGCTCAGTAAATAACACACAGTTGAACACACACTTCTGCACCAGTAGCTTAATATACACATAACATATAGTTCTCTTACATTTGTAAGGCAAGCCTAGGAATCATATTAATATTCAGAAATGGCATATGATTATTTACAAAATTCCAGATAGCTGAGCTGGTAGCATTTTGGCGTGTCACACTAGTACACAAAGATATTGCCCTAAAGTTATCTTGCAGCACAGTTAGATGTATTGCTTTTTGTTCTAGGTTCTTTGGCTTAATATGATCAATTAGTGTTTGGACATATTTATGCTGAGTAATTTAGGTAGTCACTATTTGGGTAAATAAAATAAATCATAAAGGCTGTATTATTATTGATTAGAGAATGGGCGACTTAGATCGGACCCTGATTGGAGAATGAACGTTCTCCAGCAGGGTGTTAAAGGAAAACTCCACCCTATAACTACAAAAATGTTTTTTTTACTCTATCTTTGTTTCCAGACCTATTTTAACACCTCAGAATAACTCTTAAGTGCTTTATTTGTATTTTTAGCATTTTTCCCACAACATGGCTACTGATGGGCCTTGATATAGCAACGTGATCATCTTCTGCTTCAGCCCTTTCTCTTTCCCATAAAGCATTTCAAGTCTTCTTTCTATGACTCATGCCAGACATAAGGAAGTCACTGTGAATTCCCAATGCCATTGACATATAATGGGAAATGTGTGACTCACTGTCAGTTTGTATTCCTTCTGCAAGAGGGCTGCTTTTTTTCTTTGGCTAGTTACCCTAATTTATGTTTTGCTCAGAGCTTCTTTTACACTATACTTTGAAGTTATCTAGCTGCAGTCACAGAAGTATGTAAATTAGAGGCCTTTGTTCTAGGTGTTCTTTTTGTAGTCCAACATGAATTGGCAGTCCCCTCCCCCAACACTACTGCAAAGGTGTTAAAACTGTCACTGCAACAGTCAGCTCAGAATTGAAAGGAAGGGACGTCCAGTCTAAATTTCTTCCCCTCTGCCTGCAGTAAGAGTTATGTGTTTATTTAATCACTTTGCCAGCAGTAGAGAGAAATATTTATATAAACACTTTCAATTTAATTTTTGCAAGCAATTGTTGATTATTTCAGTGTGTTTTATTACTAGTAACGTTTGATTAAACCCCATTTCTGTATACAAGCCATTATTATGTTAACTTATTTTTGCGTCAGCCTTTCTTTTTGCGTTACAGTTGTCTTGTGATATGCTGTTTTGGTAATTTCCTGGCATTCTGCTCATCTCCACATTTTTAAAATTACAGCAAAAGGTGGTGGTGCTGCGGTAGCGTTGTCGCCTCACAGTTAGACGTTGCCCGTTCGATTCTCAGTTAGAGCGTCTTCTGTGTGGTAACATGCGTGAATGGGCGTTCCTTCGTTGAAGGTTGTGCGTTAGGCCCAGCCAGCACGTAAAAATCTACTGCCAATAATTAGCAGACCGGAGTTCCACTGTGGCGACCCCTAACCGGGGAAAGCCAAGGGACACAAACAAACAGCAAAACAGTAATGTGCAAACCTGAATTCATGATACTGGCTCAGTAAAAGATTGTACTGAAATCTCACTGTAGTCTATAGTCCATGTATTGAAACATTTTTTGGGGGGGAGCTGGGTGGTCCCTTACTGAATATTTTGGGGAATAAAGCATCACTTGCCTTACGCATACTCCACACTGCTCTGTATGGAATAGTCAGAGACTCAGATGTGCAGCTATTCAGGATGCGCAACATACTAGCTTTGGCAGGGAAAATGTTTTGTAAAGGAGAAAAGGGGTTGATTTGTTTTTTTCTGTTTTAAAAATGTTAGCAAAAATGTAGAAACAGTGCATGACTGTCTTTGTTTGACTGAGTTGTTTGTAAGGTATGCAAAGTAATAGTGGGAGGACCCCACAGCAAATGAGAATAGTAAATGTATGTGCACATACAGTAAAGGACAAATTAACACAAGGAGGCGCCTTGTGTCGAGGGCGGTACCCTCAGGATTGAAAGGTAAGAGGTATGAGAGATGTTTTATTCTGTCAATGTATGAATGTATGAGAGAAAGCAAAAGAGAAAAAAAATAAGTTAAAAGTTATAGATAAAGTTAAAACAAGTTCATGAGCCCCACCGCATGATTGGGGCGTAGACTGTAAACTGTGAAAACAAATTCATGAGCCCACACCATGATTGGGACGTACCCTATACAAGTTCATGTGCCCACAGCATTATTGGGATGTAACAAATCAAATACAGCAAGTGCTCTTACAAGCTTTAAGACTTTGAGTCTTTATTAAGTGCTCCAAATCACTGTACAGAGTTTCAGAAAAAATGTAGAAAGGTTACTGAGAATAAGTGGTTAACTTTACAAATCAGGCAACTGGAAAACCCAAGCAGTTGAGGCAGAAGCAGGGGGTGGGGTAGAGCATTTAGCGAAAGTGCTAGCCAAGGGGAACAAGGTGCAGTTTGGTTGCCAACAACGAGCTGGCAGTGACTCTCTGGCTTCATCTAACACATCTTGCTTCAGTTGTGAACCAACCACGAGCTGGCAGTGACGCTCCGGCTTCATCTAACACATCTTGCTTCAGTTGTGGACTAGCCACGAGCTGGCAGTGACCCTCGGGCTTCATCTAACACATCTTGCTTCAAATGTGGAGAAGCAGCACATTGGAGAAGGGGAATCCACACACAGGCAAATGCAGGGAGTCCAAGATATATGGACTGAATGACAGCCGAGTTAAAATAATGCAGTTTTTCCAAGACCACCACCTTAGATTAGAGGGAGTCAAGAAGCTCCATACTGACTAAACCAAGCAAAAAATACGGAAGCAAATTTTAACCCTCTACTGCCAATAGACCAAAATGGACCTTACGTTAAGATCAAAGTAATTTAAAAGAAAAGCACCTTTTCTGGTGGACACTGGGGGCACTAGGCCAGTGTTAAAAATTACTTCAGATAGTCAGACACAAGTATCAGAGCATAAAGTAAAGGCAATCGGAGTCACACATACTACGGTTATGTATCCTGTTTTGGAACCCATCCCAGTTTCTTTTGGTCTGAGAAGAAAAGCATTATTTTCTTTTGAGTTCAACTGCACCAGTAAATCTGCTAGGAAGAGATTTGTTATGCAAGCTGGAATTTACTAGTTGCTGTTCCCCTAAAGTGCTGTTTGAAAATGTTCTGAAAGAATCAGATGGGCAAGTTTGGGGAGTTTTGGCATAAGGTGAGGAACACACTGTTGGAAGCATGCACAGATGGAGAGTTACTACAGCTGGTACCTGTCAACTTGTAGGCAAAGCATGCAAATGAACTAGGTATACTGAAATCAACAGAACCAGTAAAAATAAAATTAGACCCATCAAAACCTCTTCCTAGAGTGCCACAATATCTGCTAAACCCCGAAGCAGAGCAGGGAATCAAACCTGTAATTTAGTCTCTGATACAGCAAAGAATAATATAAGCTAAAAGCCCTTTTAACACTCCTATATTTTCCAGTTAAAAAGGCAGGAAAGGATACTTATAAATATGTACAAGACTTACCACCTGTAAATAAAGGAGTATTGCCTACTTTTCCTATTGATCCAAATCCACCACCAGTACTGCGTTGCATACCACCTACAGCTAGTTAGTATTCTGGCATACATTTATGTTCGGCATTCTTCTCTGTACCTGTTCAATCTGGCAATCACTTTTTGCTTTTACTTATCAGGGACAGCAAAATACTCTTACATGGTTGCCACAAGGATATACTGAAAATCCTTCATTATTTTCTCAAAGTCAGAAAAAAGATTTGGAGAATGTGACATTTCCTGGTGGGATTGTGTTGGTATAATACGTAGATGGTTCACTAATAGCATCAAATTTCTTTCAGCAATGTCAGCAGGATACTTTGCATTATCAGAGTATCCTTGCAGAAAAGGGACACAAAGTGTCTAGAGAAAAACTACAATTGTCACCTCAGGTACATTATCCTGGTCATTTAATATCACAGGGTAGCAGGCTAGTGTTGCCATCTCATATTCATACAATATCTAAGGCCCCACATCCGACTACTCAGCAACAGCTTAGGTCTCTCCTATGTATGACAGGATACTGCAGACAAGTGAATTCCTAACTACGCAGACATTTCAAAACCTTTGACAAATCTTTTAAAGCAGCATACACCACAGAATCTCCTTTGCAATAGTGAAGAGGAAAATTCATTTCATAATTTTAAACTAGCTTTAGCTACTGCCCCATCTTTAGGGTTACCAGACTATGATAAAACTTTTATTTTAGTCTATCATGAAAGAAATGGATTTGCTCAATGAGTACTTGCACAAAACACGAGGACAGTTATCGCCCATTAGCTTATTACTGCATGGAACTTGATTCTGTTGCAAAAGCTTTTCCACTCAGTTTAAGGGCAGTTGCTGCTGCTGCCATTATAGTTAATCTTGCACAATCACTGTTGCTTGGGCATGATCTCACAGTAGCTGTCCCTCATTCTGTATAATTTTTTTTGCTTAAAATGAAAACTCAACCACTATTGACTGCACATCTAAATTGATTAGAACTTACACATCTTTCTGATCTATCTATTTCTATGATCCACTGTCCTTTTCTAAATCCTGCATCTCTGTTCCCTGCTGCTGATGATGGTGAAGCACATGATTGTGCGTGTGTAACTATTTGCTTTCTCCTAGGAAGGACTTCAAAGATGCTCCTATAACCAGTGCTGAACTGAACTTGTTCATGGATAGCTTATGTGGAAGAAATCGGAGACCAATTGATTGTGGGAATAGCCATCTACACCGAAGAGACAATATTGTTGCAACAAAGATTAGATAGAGGGTGTTCACTCTGCTCAAATAGCTGTGTTATTAGCTTTGCAAAACGATGCGTTAGCCAAAGACAAGGTTCATAGGTAGGTATGAGGCTATCTACCCGAGGGCATTTATAAGCCTAGCCAGAGTGTGTCGGCTTTTGCCACCCCATTGATTAATTAATTGATCCTCTGTCAAGCAGAGCCAATGAAGTGATCCCAAGGGTGTATTTTCTGTTACCCATCCACTCGTCAAGGTTTTTCTTGAAGAGTGTTAGTGAAGGGGTCTGCCTAATGTAGTTTGGAATTTTGTTCCAAAGCATGAGGAGTTTCTGTGACAGGAGTAGATCCCTCCAAAATGTTCTATTTATTGTTGTGGTGAGGTTTAGCTCACTAGAGCGCGTGTGGCTTGCAGTGACTTGGATTTCTTTAGGTGGACCATGTCCATCAATTCTGAGTTGGACATGGCTTTGTAAGACAGGCAGAGATCACCTCTGACTAAGTGATATGCCACTGAGTACAGCCTGAGTTTTTTCAGTTGGTTCGCATAGGACATATGTTTGAGGCCAGTAATCCTCTTGGAGAGGTACTTTTGTGGTCTCTCCAGCTGTTGGAAGTGTCTTGTGAGGTACATCCCAAATGGGGCATTGTACTCTATGATGGGTTTGATGTGTGACGAGTAGAGGGGCACTATAACCTCTTTATTTCTAGCTTTATGAAAGTAACTACCGATGTGCATGTATGCTTTTATATTTATGTTACTGGAAATTGTAGCTTTATGAAAGTAACTACCGATATACGTGTATGCTTTTACATTTAAGGGGATCTGGAAATTATACATTGTAAGATAACTGTAACGGGAGTTTATACTTGTACACTTGACTTACATTTGGCCACCTTAATTGTATGCATGATGTCACTGCTAATATGAATGGCACGTCAATCATGCCTCATTTCACATGCATCTTTTAACGCCAATCAATGTAGCCACGCTCACTCCTGCACAGAACTGAAGGTGAGCCAGTATACTACACTATCGCCTATTACTGCTTGTTTATAGCCTGTCTAAATTATTCTTAAGTGTTATTCTAAGCTCTTGGTTTTGGTTTAAGCACTCGGGCTTTAGACCCACCCCTTAGCTCTCCCTGGCTTTTCTCCCTTACAGTCTGACAAATATGGATGGACAGTTTCCTACAGTTTCTTCTGCCGGTCTGGTTGATATGGGCATCCTGAGACATTGTAGCAACTGCCTCAATTATACGGACAACCATCTACTACTAGCATCTAGGAACACAATTTGTGAGAGATGCAGTTACATGAGGAATGTACAGTCAAAGTTATCTCCAGATCAAGCCAGTATATCTGGCACTGAAAAGGCTGTCAAGACAATCACTACACCTCAAACACCACCCACACCTACGCAACACACACCTACATATATGGAGGTCCTCTGCATAAACTTACCCAAACAAAGGAGACCACTGAAGCAAAAACACACGCGATCTCCACAGCCTTCCACACCACATACCACACATAGTCCACACACCTATGCCTCACAACCACTAAGGGTTTACCATAAACCCAACATATTTGTCATAGGAGACTCCACTGTGAGACACACAGATGTGCCTCTCACCAGGCTGGATAAGGAGAAAGTCACGGTTAGTTGCCAGTCAAGTTATTCTCCTACTAATGTGAATTAGGGTAATACTTAAAAGTTATACCTGATTTTGGACTTGTAAAGACTCCAGTGTGGTGCTAGTTATGCACAAAACATGGCACAACTATACAATGAATGCATCATTCATACTTACTTCTTCCTACAACATATATTCCAAATTCAATATTTGACATAAACAATGAAAGAGAATTTAAATAATGTCATACATAAAAACATGCACTAATCTGTAACATCATTCAGTAGGCTTGTAAGCATGTACCAGAATGTCACACTGGAGCCATGTTGTTGTGTGCAGCAGGCTGTTTCAATAGAGCCAGCAGGGAAACCTACCCAGTGTCTGAGCAATAAAGCATGGCCATAATCAGTCACATACATCACAGGAGGTGAAGTGACAACTCTGGTTTCACAACCCCACAATAAAACTAATTCTGAACATACTGTCACTATCCACAAAAGGAAAACACTATAAATATTGTATAAAAATAGGTAACTAGTAAGCCACAGAAAAAGTAAAATTCTTAAAAAGTAGTAATTGAATAAAAGAAAAGGCTGCACTAACCTCTTCTCCAACCTTCCCTTATGACTATGAATTCCACAACTGAGCAGAATTCTATAGACAGCAACACACATTTTATAAAACGGCATAGCCACCCCAAACAATTAAGCCAATCCTTGTCTCTCCACATGATGCACCTAGACAATATCTGACTACTACTTTGTACTCAGTTCATGAATAGATTACACTGGTTAACACATTCAGATAAATTCATACATTGAAATGCATAAGACGTCTTAAGCAGTTCAGCATTTAAAACACCCATTCAATGAAATGAAAGGCAATAAAAAGCCAGAAACCAATGCAATTAGCACCTCACCAAGTTGGATATGACAATTTTCACCTCTTTGCACCCATCGTTTAATCCTGTATGTCCAAGATCACAAACACTTAACAGAAATGCAAGGATGACTGTAGCAATTTTAGAACAATTAACATGCAAACCAATTGTCTGAGGCTTCTCTTACCACAAACTGAGAATTGTGTGGCTATTTTTATATATTTAATCAATGTTTTAATGAATGTAACAAAATTTAAGAAACTTAATTTTCAGTGTAGATTGATATATTCAGCGAATGATAATAAAGCTATGTATAGAGTTGTAAGAGCCCTATTCATAGGCTTGTAACACTTACAACAGATGTGAAAAAAATAATTTCAGTGAAAATCAGGGGAACCACAAATATCAGTTGCCCAAGAGGATAGTTGAGAAACAGAGGTTGGCATGAGATGAAACGCATTAATTTTAATGATGTGCTCCCCCTGCAAGAACCAAAACCTATAAATGTATGAGTTGGGTTAAGCTTACAGATACTGGCATCTCAAGATGGCCTGAAACACAGAAGCAAAAAGTACATGACAGCATTTTGAGTGATGTACCTTTTGTTGTAGTCATGTAAACGTGTTATAGTTTTGAAATGCAGTCACTAGTGCACATGCTGTCTAAAAATACCATGCAAATACATTTTGTCTAAGTTTTTGCAAAAGATCCCAGCCTTCAGTGCAGACAAGACAGCACATACTCCTCCTTCACTCCCATATACTGCAAGTCCATGCAGGTCACCCAAGAGTCACCAGGAAAGAAGGCCTACGCATGTTATTCGCACTAGCTCTGCTTCAGTACAAGGATGTGACTTAGTCATATGTCCTAGGCTCACAGGAGTTGCAAATCAATTCAGCTGCAAGGACATTTCCCCTTTGCCATTACCCACCCTTAAGCCTTTCCACCCTTTTCAAGTAGGGCCAGGCCAGCCTTGCCAGAGAGTCAGTTTATGAACACCAAACCAGTTATCCTTTTTAAAGGCAGAGTGTTTGTCACACTGTTGAACTTGTGTAGTTAGTTTGTTCTATGGCGGTAGATGAGCACCATGTTGTAATCTGTACATCAACCATGTGCACTTATTCTTGTAGTGGATTTACATCTATGGTTCTACTATTAGCTGCGCAACAACCTCGCTTGTGTTTGGTGCAACATTTCTTTGAGAAAGTGCATTTTCAGATAAATGCACTTTTGTGAAAATGGAGTTGCAAAATTCATTTTGTAGAAATGTAATTTCAGTGGGTCGAAGTACACCCATGTGTGTGTGTGTGTGTGTGTGTGTGTGTGTGTGTGTGTGTATATATATATATATATATATATATATATATATATATATATATATAGATATATAGATAGATCTAGGACTGTTGAACGAAACTTCAGCATCCCGAACCCACAATAACCAAACACACTTTAACGAAAGTGCTTTTGTTAAAGTGTGTTACAAAAAAAATAAATAAATCTACTTTTATGCAGGGGGGCAAGCCCCCCTGCACCCCCGGTGTGGGGAGCTGTGCCCCCCACACCCCCCACTTGAATATTCTCACTCCGAGGTCACACTACAGTGGGGAAAAGGGAATTTTCCCTTATCCGCACCATAGTGCGACTGGCACAACGAGCATACTTATCCGAAAGTGCTGCTTCGGTGAACAGCACTTTCTGTTAAGTATGTTCGTTGATTTCTGCTTTGGCAGAAAGTGCCGTTTGGGATCAGTACGGATCCCATATATATATATATATATATATATATATATATATATATATATATATACACACACACACACACACACACACACACACACACACACACACACACACACACACACACACACGCATAACCTCTCAACTTCTTAGTGCCAAAAAGTTGGAGAAAGCCTGACAGAATGGGGGGCCAAAGGCCCAAAAATAGGTACAGATTTTAAATATTGC
Source organism: Protopterus annectens (assembly GCF_019279795.1). NCBI lineage: Eukaryota > Metazoa > Chordata > Ceratodontiformes > Protopteridae > Protopterus > Protopterus annectens. The sequence goes on from NC_056731.1 coordinate 901,631,537, forward strand.
TCTTATTAACTTAGAAACTTGCTAGAATAACAGGATTTGACTTAGCATGCATTTTTCCAAAGGATATAAAATCTTCAACTCTGTGTCTACTGTAGTAAGGAAAGCTTTCTACATAGCACATATGATTAGTAAAGGCATTTCCCCGAGCAAAAGAAGTTATAAACCCCTGTGCTCAGCACTTATCCAGACCCTACCTGAGTATAATTCCCCATTTGAAATGTACCACACTAAGCACCTGCATCAATTAGAGAGACCTCAGAGGTTTCTAATAAAGGAGATCATGGGGTTCCTGCATATGCCTTAGACCGACTAAAGTGCCTGTCACTATACCCCGTATTGCCTAGACTTCTTATGCCTGGTCTACAGAGCAATTCAAGACCCACACCTAATGAACTTGCTGCATATCCATAAATCAAGTGGGACTAAGGCTAACTATTCCAGGGACCTAAATATGACCTGCGACTTAAATAGGACATGCTGCAGGTACAGATTTATCTCACAGTGACTGCCGCATCCTTGGAACTGGTTAACAATTCATGTGAAACAGAGCACCTCTATGACACTGTTCAAGAGGAACCTGGACGAGTGGATGGGGCACCATAAATTCTTACCAGGGATAGCACCCACAACCCTCCCGGACATGGGCAGTCATCACTAAATGTAATCTTGGGTATTAACTAGCATTTCTATGGTATTACATTGAGATGAAATGGCTAGGTTTAAAACTACCTCCGGGTCGACAGCCTAGTAAATCCCCTATGGTAAGGCTGTCAGTAGTACACACACTGCACCAGACACACACACACACACACACACACACACACACACACACAATTCAAAGTAGACACATAGACCCACATATGCAGAGGCATTTAAATGTAACCTGCCTAAACCCCCAAGACCTCCCAGGTGAAGTACAGAAAACAAACTCCCTCAGCAACCCTGAATGCACTCTTTCAAAACAACACCCCCATCAACCTTTACAGCTATATTTCAGGGAGCCTCTACTTCTAATCCCATAAGGCAAGCCACCACCGAATCCAAAATTCTAGTAATTGGAGACCCTTTTGTGAGATACACTGATGTCCCTCTCACTGGGCTGAGTAAGGAGAAAGTCAGTGTCAGTTGCTTATCAGGGGCAAGGATCCACCACATAACAAATGTACTCAGATCAGTGGACCACAAGTATGTGCATGACTCTGTCATAGTCCACGTGTGTGTAAATGACCTGAGATGTACCTCCCTAGACTATATGAAGAGGGACATCATGGAGCTCTCGAAATATCTGTCTCAATCTGGTATGAGCCTAGCATTAAGCAGCATTTTACCTTCTCCAAGGATGATGCCACAATATGAAGAAAAGATGACTGACTTTAGTAATTGTCTTAGCTTTTATTATTATTCTAAGGGGGTGCAATATTTGTCAACATTGAAGGAGCTGGTTAACAGACCATGCTGCTTTGCCAGGGATGGTCTGCACCTCTCCCTTCTAGGCTTTCAAATATTAGCTAAAAACTGTTGTCCTCGCATAGTGCTTTTTTTAGATATTGCGAAAATGAACATACTTGTGAAATAAAAATCAAAACCAAGAAAATATAAAGGTCTTAGTGCTCAATGCTAGGAATCTAAACAAATCCTCACTCCCTAGAAGCTCTCTCTATCCTAGAGAATGCTGACATCTTTGCAGTCACTGAGATATGGTTTAAAGCTGTGTAGAGTGCACCGACAGTGCAAATTTATAATGCCTTCTACACATTTAGACTATATTAGAAGACTGGGCCACTTTTTCTCCTTTTTTTCAGGCCCCAATTGGTTACAGACCAAAAAATCATGTTTAGTACAGCCTTGTGCCAAAACTGTTTGATTAAAAATTAGTACATGCAACCAAACAAATAAAATGTCTCCAACTTTCTAATCAATAAAAAAGGGTCTGTTGCCATGGGTATGAACTTTCCTACTATCTGTTTTACCAGCTTGGTGGATATGGGCATCCTGAGGCAATGTAGAAATTGCTTCATTTACTGACGACCAGTTAATTGTGAAGCAAACTGATATGGTATGTGACAGATGTCTCCTCAAGACTTTCAGATACTGGCAAAGACGCATGCCTCCCCCATAGTACCTTTTTTTAGGCAATGTCAAAATTAAAACTTCCAACATAAAAAAAAAAAAAATCCACTAGAGACAAACACAAGGTCATACTGCTTAATGCTACTAGACCAGGGGTCTCCAACCTCCACTATCAAAAGATCCATTTTTGGTCCCCTCTCCTACCAAATAAAATTCATCAGGCGCCACAAAATATATTTCATCCGTAAAATGAAGATAACACAGCATATAAAGATTTATATACAGTTATTGTACTAAATATAAAAGAACTAAGTTTATAAGAGCAATATTTAAAATCCGTCCTAATTTTTGTTCCTTTCTTGGGATTGCTCGATCGCTGTTTGTGTGCGTCATATCTCTTGACCTCTTAGAACAAGAAATCTGGACAAAGCCATAAATAATGGGGGCACAGAGGCCCAAAAATACGGACACTTTTTAAATATCACTCTTACAAACTTAGAATGTTGATAGAATAACAGATTTTGCATTAGGATGAATTTTCTGAAGGGTATGAAGTCTAAAAGTCAAACGTCTGTATTTTTCTGACTTCAGCCCTCAATGATTTCTCAGAAAACCGCACTTTTATGAGAAACAGATCAATAATATATGCCAAAAGTCAGGTCATTCTGCAAAAATCTGCACAGATGAGGTGTGTGTGTGTGTGTGTGTGTGTGTGTGTGTGTGTGTGTGTGTGTGTGTGTGTGTGTGTGTGTGTGTGTGTGTGTGTAAAACGCATGTCAACAGAAACCATGTTATTCTAGCATGTTTCTAACAGCAATATTTAAAGTCAGTCCCTATTTTTGTTCCTTTGTTCCTCTTTATGCGTGGCTCAGTCCAGATGTCTTGTGGTAAGACAGAGGTATGAAAGGTACAGAAACCTTTCAGGAGATGCTGCTGCCAGGGGATCGCTCGATTGCTGTGTGTGTGTGGAACGCATGGCAACAGAAATCGTATTATTCTTGCAAGTTTGTAAGTTTATAAAAGCAATATTTAAAGTCCATTGCTTGATCACTCTGTGTGTGTGTTGTGTGGTAGAGTGGCCATTATTTTTCAAAGCTACAGGGAGCCACTGCAGAGGGGTGGAAGAGCCACATGCGACTCCAGAGCCGCAGGTTGCAGACCCCTGTACTAGACTAAACAAACTGCACTCCCTGGAAACACTCCTCACCTGGGAAGATGCTGATCTCTCTGCAGTCACTGAGACTTGGTTCAAGGACACAGAGAGAGCACCCTAGCCATATAAGTCTACAAAGTCTTTCACAAGTCCAGACCTCAAAACAAGCATGAAAGAACCAAAGGTGAAGGTGTAACCATCTTCATTAAATCCAAATACGTTTGTAACCATCTTCATTAAATCCGAATACATCTAGAGACTGGCAAAACAGTGCAACTTTCTTGAGCTACTCCAGGTCCAAATAATTATATGTAAAATACCCTACTACATCATCGCTAGCAACGGGTCTCTCACCACAAACCAAGAGAAGCATGCAGTCTGCCTGGACTTGCTTGAGTTACTCCGTATACAGCCAAACACCTTGGTCATGGGAGATTTCAACTAACCTTCCATCAACTGGGTGATTTACATGAGCACAAACATGATTGCTTTGGGAGTTCCTGTACTTTAATTCAAATACCCTGGAACACTTGATCTGCACCCCCACAAGGGGCACAAATATCCTAGACCTACTGCCCACCAACATGGGGGTTCACTGCACTAACCCTGTGTGTTGACCTCCCTGGTAAAGTTGTACCATAAATCTGTCTCATTTAAAGTAAAGATCAGACCTGACACCTCCACAGGAGCAAAAAAAAAAAAAAAATTGAAAAAATGTCTCCAAAACAAACTATAGCCTGCTAAGTGAAGGTATAAAGTTTTAAAGCCCCCGCAACAAGAGCCAATGATGACTCCTATGCAGAGGAAGTACATAAATGCCCTATATAGCCACTTAAACAAATGTACTGACTAGGCCGTGCTTGACAGGACCAAAACCAGGTCTTCCAAAAAAAAAAAAAGCCACCCTGGTGGACTGTAAGTATAAATAAGTTATAGAACAAAAAAAAAGGAAACTGATATCTAAAAGCACATAGAAACTTAATCAGAGGAAGAATACCCACCACAGTTTGAACAAACAAGTCGGATATCTTGTAAAGTCTTCTAAGGCTAGTTATGAGACTAAATTAGCAACTTAGCTAAAGACAATCATAAGGCCTTCTATAGCTTTGTCTGAAACCTAAAAGGGAATGCCCAGGTGTGTGCCAAACTTGTATTGGATGGTACCAATCACATTGAACCTAAGGAAACTGCCAACCTGCTAGCTGACAGATTTGGCAATAAATGCACCCCCTGCCCCTGTCCCCACCAGCTCTTTCCCAAAGTATTGCTGACACCAGTCCCCTACCGAGCATCTCCAAAGACCAGGTCATACAAGTGCTGTCCAAAGCCAAAAACAAAGCCTCTTTGAGACCAAATAACATCCCAGGCTGCTTACTAAATCTAAAACAAGATCTAGCGGAAACACCTGGCACTCTCTTTAACCATAGGCTGAGCATTGGCTTTGTTCCAGCAGAGTGGAGAACAGCAACAGTAATCGCATTGCACAGATGGGGTCCATCAACTGACCCTGAGAACTATTAAACCAAAAGCCTAACCAGCCTTATCTGCAAAGTCATGGATACAGTCATCATGGATTGTATCAAAAAGGACAGAAGCAACCTTCAAACTCCTGACCTGACACAGCTTAGTTTTGTCAAGGGTAGATCTTGCTTATTAAACCTGGTGGACTTCTGTGAGAATGTCAGTAAAGCCATGGATTACGGCAAAGCAGTACATGCTGCCTGTCTAGATTTAGACAATGCTTTTGACACAATCCCCAACTCAGGGATCATTGAGAATCTCTCCCATTTGGGGATTAACCCATATGTCATTAGATGAGTAGCTAACTGCCTGACTGACAGTACCGGAGAACCCACACTGTCAAAGTTGGGAAGTCCACCTCCACCAGTAGACCAGTAGCCAGTGTGGTACCACAGAGATCTGTGCTGGGCCCTCTACTGTTTAGAATCTATTTCTCTGAGGTCCAGGTGAAAGTAGATGGCCTGTGACTTGCTTGCAGATGACCGTAAACGGAGCGCATTCATAGAGTCCCCCAATGATGTTAACAGACTACAGAAGGGGCTGATGCAAACAAACGACTGGTGCTGAAGTCACAGACTAACACTAAACACAAAAAATGCCTCATTTTCCCCTTTGCCAAAGTAGTAGTCCCCTGCTAATTATGATATAGATAGCACTCCTCTAAACTCAAAATAGTGATGTGAGACTTGGGAACACATCTTCAAATTTTGATGAATGGAACACTCAATGGTTTTTCACAATCATTCACACTGCCAGATCAATAAAGTGAGTGACATTAAATATATCTATAAAGATCTGTATTTTTTCATCCATATATAAATATATGTATATGGGTAGCCTGTGTTTGGTCTACATTGTAATTAGTTGACATCTGTTTAATCAAACGTATGTGGTTGACTAAGCAGATGATCGACAGATGTGCGAGACTGTATATTTTTGGGGGTAGGACAATATGTACTTTCCCCAATATTGCATGCTCTTGGAGTTGGTATAAATTGCAGGAGGCGTGGGGGATGCAGGGGGCTTGCCTCTGGCAAAAATTACATTTTTTTTTTTAAAGAATGCACATGTCAAGGTTATTCCTTGGTGCATGCATATCGCTGTGTTTATGTTCACATTCTCAACCTTTTGCTGTCAGTGTTTAGAAGGCTGATGTATGCATTACTCGAACATGACAATACCCATGTAGATATGGGTGCACTGTTTTTGTCAAAATCTATTTAGTTGACCACTTTTGGTAGTCTAAGTACATGGTAGAGAGGTGTGCGAGACTGCATTTCTCTGGGCTTGAAAATATTCCTTTTCATCTAGAGTGCACAATCTGAGAGTTAGTAGATACAGTTAGCAAGGGGGTATGGGGGGGGGTGCAGCTCCCAGATGGAGGTTGCCATCCAAAAAATTTAATTTTTAATGCTCTCTTTTTTGGTTCTTTGTTTTTAGCTTTGTATGTGCCAACGTCAGTTCTCAACATGTGTATTTCTACATCAATGTTTTTGCATTTTGACAAATGTGATCATAATCATATATATATGTGTGTGTGTGTGTGTGTGTGTATATATATATATATATATATATATATATATATATATATATATGTGTGTGTGTGTGTGTGTGTGTATATATATATATATATATATATATATATATATATATATATATATATACACACACACACACACACACACACTTACTTTTCTTTTTTCAAGCTATATTAATTTATTTTACATCCCACAAGTCACAATCCAGTGAACTAGTGCAGCACAAGTCAGACAAATTACAGGAATGGACTTTATTAGTTGATGAATCACTATATGAAAAACTGTACTAATTGATTCCAACTATAAACATGCACATGCGCACACACAGCAGCACAGTAGGACCATGAGTAGAGAGCATGGTAGCCATATAATAAGAGGTTCTACATTTCAGCTATCAGTTGAGGTGCCTCTTTGTGGAGTATTATGTCCTCACTGTATTTGCATGGGTTGTGTCCTAGTGATCTATAAACAAACTTTTCATACACAAGCATTGATGACTTTCTAGCTTGCTAATATACCACAGTAGTTATCCCCATAATAAGTATCCAAACAAATCTTAAAATATCTAAACTAATGCTTGTTTTCATTAATATAATCTAGTAGTCTATTCTAGGCATCAGCTACTCAAAAGAACCATTCTGTGCATGTCTCATTCCTATATAATCTCCTTCAGAGGTTGTCTCCTGCTCTTTTATAATCCCAAGCATTCCCAGGGGAATTTGTTTCTAAATGTCCTACATACCATAAATAAGTTTTTCTCTTAAACACCTATGTGAAACACTGAACAAAATTAAATATTTTAATATTTCATAACTTCGACTTGTATCCATGGATGCCCTTGGTTTATCTCCCCTATACCTTTTCCAATTTACACATGCTTATTTTCTTATAAGGTCACCATATTATTTTTTCATTCTTTTTTTTTTTTTTTTTTTTTTTTTTTTTTTTTTTACAACCTATACTTTAATAACCATTATTAACTATTTGGTTGACATAATCAGAAAAACTCCAACCTGGACGAATTTGTTTATAAAGTTCCTTATATGAAACAATTATTTTAATCACTGCGAGTTGTACTTAATATTCACTCGTCATCCTACTTATTCCAAATTTCATAGACTTAGGTTTTGATATATCCATATATTATAGGTTCATAGGTTCATAGGTTCATACTAGGCTATCTGCCCAAGGGCATTTACAAGCCTAGCCCATCGTTTTGTGGCTTACGCCACCCCTTTAGTATGGGGAACTATACCCATTATTTTGCTGTGCCTCTGTCGAGCAGTGACACTGAGGTAATCCCTGGGGTATATCTGCGATCTCCCATCCATTGGTCAAGATTTCTCTTGAACAAGGCCAGCGAGGTGCTCTGCCTCACATGTACCGGGATTTTGTTCCACAGCATAGGGAGTCTTTGGGTGATGAATCTATCCCTCCAGCACGTCCTATTAATAGCCGTGTCTAGGTTTAAGTCTCCCGCCCTTGTGGCTCTGATGGATCTAGATTTTTTGAGGTGAAGCATATTCATCAAATCTGGGTTTGACATGGCCTTGTATGTTAGGCAAAGGTCACCTCTGAGCAATGATGGCGACTGAATAGAGCTGGAGTTCTTTCAGTCGGGCAGCATAGGACATATTTTGAGACCCTTTATCCTTTTGGTGAGGAACTTTTGTGGCCTCTCCAGCTGCTGCAAGTGTCGGGTCAGATACATTCCGAATGGGGCATTGTACTCAATCATTGGTCTGATGAGTGATGAGTAAAGGGAGACTATGACCTCCCTTGATCTAGATGAGAATCCCTTCATGATAAGGTGGGCAATGTAGAAGGTCTTCCTAACTACTTTAGCTACATGGGTGTCGAATGACAGACTACTATCAACCTGGGTCCCCAGGTCCCTGATAACTTCTTCTGTGCTCAGTGGATTGCCACCTATTTGGTAGCTAGGGGTAACCTTGTTTTTCCCGAAGGGTATGACTATGCATTTTTTGGCATTTAACTTTAGGCCGTGGCTCTGGCACCAGTTATCCGTTTCTGTGAGACCCTTCTGAAGGATATCTGTGTCAGATGTGTTTTCTACTATGGCCCAGTTTGCAGTCATCTGCAAACTTTGTCAGCCATAACCCTCCTGTGTTTGCTTTTACTTGGGAAAAGTAGATGCCAAACAAGAGTGGGCCCAGGACTGAGCCCTGTGGGACACCACTTGTGACAGGCTTTGAGTCTGACATGGCGCCAGCAACTCTGACCCTGTGGGTTCTGTCACTCAGCCAGTTTGCAACCCATCTTGTGATGTATGGGTTAACATTTAAGCTGATGAGTTTTTCAATGATACCCGAGTGGGGTATTGTATCGAAGGCCTTAGCCAGATCGAGGTAGGCTGTATGGACTGCCTTTCCCTCATCAATGGCTTTGGTGACTGTTTGAAAAAGTCAACCAAGTTTAAAAGGCATGATCTGCCTTTGACAAAGCCAAACTGGGTTGGATCCAAAGTCTGCAAATTCCCTATGTCTTTATTTATGAGGTCCATTATGATCCTCTCCATGGCTTTGCAGATAAGGCTTGTCAAGCTAATGGGCGGTAATTTCCAGGGTCGGTGGAGGCACCGCCTTTGTGAAGTGGGACCACAGTTGCAGTGCGCCACTCCTGGGTGCGTATCCAGAGGTAAGACTTTGATTAAACAGCTGTCCTAGCTGTGGGTTTAATTCCTCATTGAGTTCGTGGAGCACACAGCCGGGACACCATCAGGTCCCATGGATGCTGTTTTTTGCTTTGGAGAGAGCAGTTCTCACTTGGGCGCTGGAGATGTTTGGGGGGCTGAAATCGTTTGGTATAGATATCTCTCCTTTTGGGGGGGGGGAGAAGTTTGCACTGAACCTGTCAGCCAGTATGTTGGCAATGTCTGTAGGATCAGTAATCTTCACATCATTTTGAACTAGTTCTGAGCATATCTGGGAGTTTCCTCCTAGGTTTCTAACATAGCTAAAGAAGGCCTTATGATTGTCTTTTGAGTCTTTAGCTATTTTTCTCTCGAAATTTGCTTTGGATGATTTTATGAGAGCTCTTAGTTTTTTACTTATAGTGATCAAGGGTGTCTTACCTTTTAAAGATTTTGCTCTATCTTGTAGTAGCTTCCTCCTTTTGTTGTAGAGTTTATTTATGGCTGGGGTCCACCAGACGGGACGCTTGCCTTTGGTACAAAGAGTCTTTGTTTTGCTTGGGATTGCCTTATCCATGCAGTCCTGCAGGTGCTGGTAGAAGGCATTTGTAAGTGATTCAGCGGCTTGAGTACTGTTTTCCACCGGCTCGGGGGCCTTAAAGGAGACCACACTAGTCTTTAGAAGTGTGAAGTCGGCTTTTGAGAAGTTCTTTACTGTGGTCTGTTTATTTCAGGTGGGGTGGGATGAAGACCTCCAGCGAGATTAGTTTGTGATCTGATCTCACCAGTGAGGGGTATACTTCGGTGTTGAACATTGTGCTCCCATGTTCGTGATGATGAGATCAAGTATGTTATCTCCTCTTGTGGGGATGGTGACTAGTTGTTCCATGGCATTTGAGTTTATGAATTCCAGGAACTTTTAGGCTAGGGTGTTTGGGCTTGAGTAGTGTTCCCAGTCTATATTAGGGTAATTGAAGTCACCTAGTATGATGGTGTTTGGTGATACATTTATCCCCTCTAGTGTTTTCAGGAAGGCCATGTGAGGTTCCTGAGTTTGTGAGGGTGGCCTGTAACATGCTACAATTTGCAGAGCAGTCTTGCCTATGGTTAATTGCACCTGGATGGTCTCCGATGCATCATGCGTTGCCACCAGTCTTGAGGTGTGGGTGTCCTTGATGAATATGGATACCCCCCCTCCTTTCTTGGTATTGTCCGGATTTTGGGGCCGGAACGCATGATGTGAGGTAAAACCTGATATCGCTGGGGTGCTCTCAGGAGCCTTGAACCAGGTTTCTGTCACAGCACAGACATCGATGTTCTCCATACTGAGAAGGGCCTCGAGTGTGTGCATTTTGAGATTTAGACTTCTGGCATTGAGCAGCATTACCCTTAGTTTTTTCCTTTTTGTGTTCTAGGGTGGTAGGTTTAGAATTTGAGCCTTGCCTAAAAAGGCACTATGGGGTGGCAAGAGCCTTTGCCAATATCCGAATCCCAGGGGTGACAGGTGCAAGCCGTCCCTCATGAAGCAGCGTGGCTTGTCCAGCATGTCATCCCAGGCAGACAGATACTGGATCCCCTTTGAATGACACCAGTGTTTAAGCCAATTGTTAAAGCTGATCATCTTATCTCTGTATTGTGGCATCATTCTTGGTGAAGGTAGGATACTGCTCAAGGTCAGGGTCATACCTGCCTGGGCTACATAATCAGAGAGCTCCTCAATGTCTCTTTTCATGTAGTCCAAGGAGGTTCGTCTCAGGTCGTTTACACCAGCGTGGACAATGACTGAGTCATATTTGTACCTGCTGTTGAGAGACCTGAGTGCTTGCGTTATGTGGCGGATTCTAGCGCCCGACAGACAGCTTACTGTGACCTTCTCCTTACTCAGTCTGGTGAGCGGGACGTCAGTGTGTCTGACTATGGAGTCACCAATGACTAGTGTGTCAGGCATTGTGTTTGGCCTTAAGGGCTGTGACTGTTTGACACTCTGACTGTGAGGTCTATGTGTTGCAGGTGTTGTGTTCTGAGGTGGTGGTTGTTTGGGTGTCTGCTTTGGTGGCCTCTGCTGTTTTGGTAGATTTTTGGTCAGAGCCTCCGAGTATGTCTTTGTGTGTTTATGTGTATGATTTGAGGTTGTAATGGTACTATGTGAGACTGGGTCTATAGTGTGTGTGGTAACCTTCTCCTCCTGACTGGTCTTGCCAGTCCTATGTTGAGAGAGCTCAGCCTCCAGTTTGGCCGTATAGTTGCATCTCTCGCATGTATTTGTGTTTTGTGGGAGGAGGAGAGGGTTGTCTGTGTACATGAGGCAATTGTAACATTGCCTCAATATTCCCAGGTTCACCAGCTGAGCAGGAGAGGACACTAGCAACTGATCCCTCGACTTGCTAGACGGATAGACAAAAACTTTAAAAAAAGATTCCGGGGGATGTGGGTGACCGAGAATTGGGGGTTGCCTTTTTGGGGTACTATCTATGACAAGAGTGCCGTATCAAGGTAATAAGTACTGTAGGAGCAAGTGCTAGGTTTAACAGATAGAGAATAGTCTACTAGGAGTCAAGTAGAGATGATCTTTTTAGTTAAAGGATGCGCTGATTTGATCAGTAGTATAGTTCGAGGAAGGTAGTTCTAAGGGAAAATTTGAAGAGTGGACTTTAGGTAGCCCGAATAGTTTAAACCTGCTTAACCGGCGCTGCCCTAGTGTGCAACAGTGGCAGCTCCGCGCTTATATCTCTATACATTCTCTCTCTCTCTCTCTGTATATATATATATATATATATATATATATATATATATATATATATATATATATATATATATCCCCATCAATTAAAAATAGCAGTGTTGATGAGCTCTTAAGTCAACCAAGCACTTTTAACCTTGGCTTAAATAGGACCCTTAATGCTTTTGCCAAGTCATATGAAGCTGAATTTGATAGGTTAGGTAGAAATAAAGCAACAGTTCAGTTATATAATTTAAATCTCAAGATGAAGCAATCAATAAGTTAAGGACTTACAAGCATCTCAGATATACGAAGGTGGATAAAGGATGTGGATTAGTGGTGATGGACAAAGTGAAATATAAATCTGAAATTTTTAAGTTATTGTCTTTTGGTGTCTTCTACGAAAAAGTTAATAAAGCAATGGTTACTAATAGTTTTAAGGAAACTGACTTTGAATTATTTTATTTGTTCAATCAAAAATGTATTGATTATAGTTTACATGAATTCTTAACGGTGGACGAGCCTGAGTTGGGGAAAATATTTGGTATCTCAAAGATTCACAAAAAACAGGTGTGCCCACCATTCAAACCAGTTATATCTAGTCCTAGACATAAAACCACGACCACTTCATTTGGTGATGCATACGTGTGTATGTGCGCGCGTGTGTGTGTGTATAGACATACACACACACATACACGCACACACATTAACCTATGCTACCCCCTTCTATTATATGATGTGTTCTCTTCCTCAAAACACTCCCACTCTCCCGATAACTACACAACCCTATGCAACAAGGTTCTCAAATATCTCATCATCCCTTTTCATCTACAATACTGTATTAACTCATAAATTCAAACTTATCCTCTGCAATACCAAACAGAAACTAACTCCTAATTCTACACCAAAGTCCATTAGTAAATCCAGCTACTTTGTACCCACTCTAATAACCTCCTACTTTTATCTGAAAGTGGTGATACTCACCAAAATCCAGGCCCTTCTATCTTCCCAAATACAAACCTCCCCTTCTCCCTATGTACTAACAAGTCTCCCACTCCTTTCTCAAACACACCCACAAATACCAGAAACCGTACTATGATAGCAATCAATATAAGAAGTGTCTATAATAAAATTATTGAATTTCATGCTTGGCTCTCGCAACATACCCAAGATATAGTAGCTGTCACAGAAACATGGCTAAAACCACATATAGTTGACAATGAAATAATTCCAAATGGCTACAACATTCCCTGAAAATATAGAAACATTAGAAAAGGTGGTGGCGTAGCTCCTATTTATTGCAACTCTTTAACCATTGCAACCTTTCCCAAACCTATCCAACTTTTGATAAAATGGAAGTTCTATTAGGGTTATTAAAAATAAACATTAGTAAAAATGTATGCATAGGAGTAATCCACATTCCAACAGGACATAACATACCTACACTAGAAAACTTTCTAGCATGGACTACCTAAAATGTAGAAAGCAAAACTATTATTCTAGGAGATACCAACATAAATTGGCTGAACCTAATGTCCAAAACACCTGAAAATTGCATTAACCTCTATAGGTTCACACAACTGGTCACATCCCCCACACGAATTCTAAGCAATCAGCCAGAATCAACCTTAGATTTGATCCTAGTTTCAGACCCACAAAAGTATTCTAACACTGTTACCCTCTCCAATATTCTCAGTGACCATCTACCCATCTTCCCACATAGAACGCATACACAGGTTCTAAAACCCCACTCATGTAGAGCAGCCAGACACCTAACAAATTTTAACCTTATAACATTCAACAATGCTCCAAACCCCCATAATTGGACTCCACTGAAATCTTTACCATTAGGAAAAGCAGTACACTACTTTAATAATACCTTCCTTCAGATCATAAATATGTGAGCCCTACTCCAATATAGAAGAATAAAAAACAGTCATGCTACCTGGCTTACTAAACCAACTAAAACATGCTTCAATCAAGGGACCAAGCCTAGAAAGAATGGCAGAAAAAACAAAACTCTAGCAAATGAAATTAAGTTCATTTTTGCAATGCAGCAAAAAACTAGTCAAAAATGATCAGAAACACTACTTCTCACAACAACTATTGAGTTCAAGAACCCCCCCCCCCCCAAATTTTGGAAATCGGTCTCTTCACTCCTTAACCCTGGTACAGTACAAAATCCATCACCTTTTCCAGATAAAGACCCACAACAAATAGCCCACATTTTCAACTCCCACTTTATGGATAGCATTGCTGCACTTGTCAAGGACCCTCACCCAAAACCAAAGAATTCCCAAATAATAAGATAAACACCTCTAACTCAACTCCTAATGGCTTCAGGACACACTCCACTTTCCACAATAATCTAAATGACAGCACCCCAACAATCCAAGCTTTCAACCTAAAACCTGTGCCTACCTTTCTAATTCTCAAACTATTAAACCAATTAAGACCAAGCTCCTTATCTGCAGTCAATCTCCCCTCCGAATATTTAAAACGTGGTGCCAAAGCAGTAACTTAACTTATCAAAATCCTACTCAGTAGGTCTATCTCAGATTCTAAAATCCCTTCTTCTTTCGGCTGCTCCCTTTATGGGTCGCCACAGCAGATCAACTGTTTCCATTTCTTCCTGTCCTCTGCATCTTGCTCTGTCACACCAACCGCCTGCATGTCCTCTCTCACCACATCCATAAACCTTATCTTAGGCCTTCCTCTTTTCCTGTTACCTGGCAGCTTCATCCTTAGCATCTTTTTCCCAATATACTCTTCATCCCTCCTCAGCACATGTCCAAACCAACGTAATCTTGCCTCTCTGGCTTTGTCTCCAAACCTTCCAACCTGGGCTGACCCTCTAATGTACTTATTCTTAATCCTGTCCATCCTCGTCACACCCAGTGCAAATCTTAACATCTTCAACTCTGCCACGTCAAGCTCTGACTACTGCCTTTTTGTCAGTGTCACTGTCTCCAACCCATATAACATAGCTGGTCTCACTACCCTCTTGCAGACCTTCCCTTTCACTCTTACTGGTACTCGTCTGTCACAAATCACTCCTGACACTCTTCTCCACCCACTCCATCCTGCCTGTACTCTCTTCTTCACCTCTCTTCCACACTCACTATTACTCTGAACTGTTGATCCCAAGTACTTAAACTCATTCACCTTCACCACCTCTACTCCCTGCATCCTCACCATTCCTCTGTCCTCCCTCTCATTCACGCACATATATTCTGTCTTAGTCCTGCTAACCTTCATTCCTCTTCTCTCTAGAGCATATCTCCACCTCTCCAGGGTCTCCTCCACCTGTTCCCTACTCTCACTACAGATCACAATGTCATCTGCAAACATAGTCCACGGGGACTCCTGTCTGATCTCGTCTGTCAGCCTGTCCATCACCATTGCAAATAAGAAAGGGCTCAGAGCTGATCCTTGATGTAATCCTACCTCCACCTTAAACACATCCGTCACTCCCACCGCAGACCTCACCACTGTCACACTACCCTCGTAGATATCCTGTACCACTCTTGCATACTTTTTTTGACACTCCTGTCTTCCTCATACAATACCACAACTTCTCTCTAGGCACCCTGTCATATGCTTTCTCTAAATCCACAAAGACACAATGCAACTCCTTCTGACCTTCTCTGTACTTCTCCATCAACACTCTGAGCAAACATCACATCTGTAGTGCTCTTTCCTGGCATGAAACCATACTGCTGATCACTAATCATCACCTCCCTTCTTAACCTGGCTTCCATTACTCTTTCCCAGACTGATCAGTTTTATCCCTCTGTAGTTACTACAGCTCTGCACATCAAATCCCTCAGATCTGGGAAAAATCCATTGTAACCCTATTGCATAATTCTTTCCCCATTATCTAAAATACTAGAGAAATGTATACATCAATTACTAAAATACCTCTGTGCTAACAATCTACTTGCCCACACCCAACATGGATTCCATCCAGCACACAGTGCTATAACAGTCCTATTCTCTTTAACTGATGCTGTGAACAAGGCTTTGGACACTGGTCTAATAATGTCAGTGCTCTTACTGGACCTGTCAAAAGCATTCGACACAGTATCACACATTAAACTTCTTCAGCAGCTTGCAGCTCTAGGATGTCCCCAACATACCCTTAATTGGTTCTCTAGCTAATTGAATAACGGACAACAATCACTAAGATGGCAAAGCAAACAATCTTGTTACACAATCAATAAAACAGGTTTTCCACAAAGGTCTATACTTGGACCCTTGCTTTTTAGCTTGTTTCATAAATGATCTTCACTCTGTCTCTTTACAGAGCTCACTAATCCTGTATGCTGATGATTCCACAATCATCTCCTCCTCCAACCTTCAAAAAATAACACAAAAGGCCTTTACTAACATAGAATCATGGTTAAATGAATCACAACCTCTCATAAATCCCAAGAAATCCAAACTATTACTTTTCTCTTGTAAACCACCTCTACATGATATTAAGATTCATTCCTTCAATAGGACTGAAATCGAAGTAGCAAAGTAGCAAAACTGTTAGATATTACTGTCAATGACAAGCTATCCTATGAGCAACATATTCTAAATGCTATAAAAAAAAACACATTTAAACTTGGTAAACTACACACACAAATTATACATGGATACCCCCACAAAAATAAAACTTGCCAATACCCTCCTGCTCCCATCCCTCCTCTATGGTTCCCCCATTTTTACTAACCTGCACACATCACTAACCAACTACAATCATGTCATTATAAAATAGCAAAATTCACTAGCAGCTAACTGGCAATTAAGGAACTAAAATGGCTTGAATTCCCTCACTTCCTTCAAGACACCCAGCTAGCACTAGCCCATAAAGTAATATACAATAAAGAAAAGTTCCCATCTCTGCACTCAATCTTACAATTCTACACCCCCACCAGAAAACTTCGATCCACTATCAAACTACACCTTTCAGTTTGTAGCCTGCTGCAGAACACCCTCCCTATTACAGGAACCGCACTTGGCATTCCTGAGAACACTGGAGAATATGAAGGTCTCTCCAAACACTATGTTATTGGGTGACTTCAACTACCCAAACATTGACTGGGAAAACTACTCAAGCCCAAACACCCTCGCCCAACGGTTCCTTGAATTTATAAACTCTAACACAATGGAACAACTGGTCACCACTCCCACAAGAGGGAACAACATATTGGACCTGGTCATCACCAACATGGGGACTCTATGTTCCACACCAGAGTTAAACCCCTCATTGGTAAGATCAGACCATAAACAAATTTCCCTGGACATCCATATCCCGTCCCCACCCCCAGCCAAGGAAATCACTGTAAAGAATTTCTCAAAAGCCAACCTTGCACTTCTCAAGACTGAGGTGGAGTCCTTCAAAGCCCCTGGGCCAGAGGATAATGCAGCCCAGTCCGCAGAATCCTTTACAAATGCATTCTATGAGCACCTGCAGGAATACATGGATCATGCTATCCCAAATAAAACCAAGACCCCGGCCATAAAAAAGCTATACAACAGAAGGAAGCAAGCTACTACATGACAGAGCAAAATCCCAAAAAGGGAAGGCATCTCTGATCAGTATTAGCAAGAAATTTCGATCCCTCATAAAATCATCAAAGGCCAGTTTCGAAAGAAAAATTGCCCTAGACACTAAAGATAATCACAAGGCCTTCTTTAGTTATGTCAGGAACATGGGCGGAAACTCCCAGATATGCTCTGAATTGTTGCATAACGGTACAAAATATACCGAACCTACAGACATAGCCAACATCCTGGCAGACAGATTCAGCGCAAACTCCCCCCCCCTTCCCCCCCAAAGGAGCAAACGCCTATCCCAACTGAATGTAACCTCCCTGACATCACAGATGCACAGGTGAAAGTTGCCCTCTCCAAAGCAAAAAACACAGCATCTATGGGACCGGACGGTGTCCCAGGCTGTGTCTTAAACGAGCTCCAAGAAGAACTGAACCCTCACATTAAGTCACTGTTCAAACTTAGCCTTACTACAGGATATGTACCCAAAGAATGGCATACAGCTATAGTGGTCCCACTTCACAAAGGTGGTGCCACAACGGAACCTGGAAACTATCGCCCCATAAGCCTGACTAGTCTGGTCTGTAAAGCTATGGAGCGTATTATCATGGAACTCATAAACAGACATTGGGAGCCTCCAGACACTGGACCCTACCCAATTCGGCTTTAAGGGCAGGTCTTGCCTCTTAAACCTAGTTGATTTCTTTGAAACGGTTACCAAAGCCATAGATGAGGGCAAGGTAGTCCACACAGCCTACCTGGACCTTGCAAAAGCCTTCGACACAATACCCCACTCGGGCATCATAAATAAGCTTACCAGCTTAAATATCAACCCCTATATCACAAGATGGGTTGCAAACTGGCTCAGAGATAGAACCCACATGGTCAGAATCACAGGTGCCATGTCCGAATCCAAACCAGTTACAAGTGGCGTACCACAGGGCTCAGTTCTGGGACCTCTCTTGTTCGGTATATACTTCTCTGAGGTTCAGGCTAACATGGGGGATTATGGCTGACAAAGTTCGCAGATGACTGCAAACTGGGGGCCATAATCGAATCTCCAGCTGACACAAGCATCCTCCAAAAGGGTCTCACAGAGACGGATGCTTGGTGCCAGAGCCACGGCCTCAAGCTAAATGCTAAAAAGTGCATAGTCATCCCCTTTGGGAAAAACAGGGTGCCCACAAATTACCACATAGGTGGTAATCCATTAAGTACGAAAGAAGTAATTAGAGATTTGGGGACCAACATAGATAGTAATCTCTCCTTTGATAATCACATTGCCAAAGTGGTTAGAAAGACCTTCTATATAGCCCACCTTATCACGAAAGGGTTCGCATCTAGATCAAGAGAGGTAATTGTGCCCCTTTACTCGTCACTCATCAGGCCCATAATTGAATACAATGCCCCTTTCGGGGGATGTACCTTACCCGACACCTGCAGCAACTGGAGAGACCCCAAAAGTACCTCACCAAGAGGATCATGGGCTAAAAACAGATGTCCTATGCAGCTCAACTAAAGAAACTCCAGCTCTACTCAGTTGCTTACCGCCTACTCATAGGCGATCTATGCCTGACGTACAAAGCCATATCAAACCCAGAATTAATGGACATGTTCCACCTCAAAAAATCCAAGTCCGTTAGAGCTACACACTCCAGGGACCTAAACCTCAGCACAAAAATAAATAGGACATGCTGGAGGGACAGATTAATTTCCCAGAGGCTCTCTTCATAGAATCCCAATTCATGTTAGACATAGCCCCTCGCTGACCCTCTTCAAGCGAAATTTGGACCCGTGGATGGGAAATCGCAAATTCACCCCTGGGATCTCTCCTTTGTTCCTGCTAGACAGAGGCACAGTAAACTGATCTTAAAAGGGTACCTTCTGTGACCTACTTTACAGAGGCGGAAGCCAAATACACTTTGGCTAGGCTTATAAATGCCCTAGGGCAGATAGCCTAGTATCTACATATGAACCTATGAACTTACAAAGCCCGTACAAGGGCAAGACAAAGCTTATACTCACATGCCATCTCTAAACTCTGGAACACTCTTCCCACCCACTATCACTCAATTAGATTCCTTAACTTCAAACTCACTCTAAAAAAAATCACTTCCTTAATAAACTCTTAATAAACTGACATGCCCCTGCTCATAAAATCATAGACCTCCTTAAGTTATATTTAAAACCTGAAAATATTTGACACCCTTCATTTCCAAGTTAATCCTGTGTGAATTAGACCTCTTTTATACTTGTCAAAACTCCATTTCTGCACATCCTTGGCCTTTGTGTCGATTTCTCTAATAAAGTCTGTTTTTGTTTTTTCCTTTCCTCCTTTAAAAATATTGTACCCATTTCTTTTCCTCATACCTGTAGTCAAACAAAAATATTCTATGTACACAACTAAAAACTAACTTAACTAAGTACTTCTTGCAGCATATGCTAATTCTTAAAAAAAAGTACTATCATTATTTAGAAAAGTTGTTGTAATAAGTCTAGTTTATGCATTTTTGATTGCTTATACATGTTTATATATTTCTAATTGCTGTGACTGGAGCTTTTCTCCCCGGACCTCCAATGAAAATGGGTTTTCAACCCAGTGGACTTTCCCGTTTAACAAACAACAATAAATAATATAATATTATATAACTATACACACACACCTCGGAAATGCACGACCACATACTGTATGTCTAACAAACACTGGTTTCAAGTATTTTGACAAGCACTAAATTAACTTGTGTTTGCTATTTTATAATACTTTGTGTATTTCAATTAAGAGGTGGACATGTAATTCATTTTTAGGGGAATGTTTGTTCTGTATTTCTGCATCCTCTTGACAGATAACCTGATCATGATGAGTTGACATGAGCTTTATTAAAAAAAGGTTAGAAAAGAAGGCAAAAAAGAGGATTCCATGTTAAGAAACTGAACACATGACTGCTTTGGAGCCCTTCATCTGCCTTGATGTTTTCTTTCTTAATCTGGGTTCTCACTTACGTTTTTTCTCTAAACCTGATTATGTGTGCCAGAAACCACTGCCTTTGCTTGAAGCCCTCTAATCAATAACTTAATGAACACCACACTCCTTAATAATGTTCAGCCTGCTCAAACTGCAAATGCAAGCATATTTCTCCACATTCTTTTGGATGTTGAATTTGCTGTAGTTAGTAATTCATTTTCATTTGCTTTAGCAAGATGAATTTAAGAGAGATTTGGAATGATTGCTTCTACTTGTATAGTATTATCCCCATTCTAGGTCATTTTTTTTTTCGTATTAAAGATCCTTTCATAACTCTCTCTAGTTTCCCTCCAACAATGATAGCACCTCAGGCGAAAGCATATGTTAGCCCTTCTATGAGAATTATATTAACCAGAATGCACGCAGAAGAACATTCTGAAGAAATAGCCGAAGCTTTTGCTACAGGACTGTATTTATTTTTAATATGCTGAAACACGTCTGAAACATTCACAAATAAATTCTAATCTATTACTTTATAAACTTCACCTCATTGTTTTAGATTTTAAATTTGCAAATTAAAAAGGTGTACTGAGAAAAAGATTACTTGAAAAAAGTGCCTCAAGTTTAAAACATGCAAAGGACAAACCCACTGGAAATGAGTTACCTTTCATAGATGACCTGAGGACTGTTTGATGAAAAAAGGCACAATCACAACCGCAACCGAAAATACAGAAACAAATCTGCATTCAGTCGGTACGGCACTGTTCACAACATTTTTTTTTTTTTTTTTAATTTTTTCCTGTTTAACATCCTGGTTAGTCTTCTATTAATATATCTTGTACATTATGTGTGCACAAAAGTAGAAGCGACTGACCGACTGTGTGTGAGAGAGAGAGACTGAATCGAGTAATAGAGCCCTGGTACCAGCTGCATCACGTACTTAGTAGTTGCAAGGCATTCATTTATATATATTTATTTGTGACAGTCGCAGTGGGAAAATCACGGAGGTCAAAGTAAATGCGATACAGCTGGTACCTGGGATCCTATTACTTGATTAAATCTGTGTGTGTCTCTCTCTCTCTTTTGTGCACACATTCCATTACACACGCGGGCAGAAATGGGCAAAGACTTTTTTTTTTTATTGCAACAAGTAAAAATAAAAAAAAATTAGATGCTGCCTGATTTCCATGCTTTGCAAAGCCTTCAGCCACTGTTTCAATAGCAACAGAAATGCTTCTACAAGATTGTTCAATCCGTGCAGAAACTAAGTTAAAAGTTCCACAACAATAAGAAATGTTCCACAAGTCCGTGACCACTAGTTTTATAACAGCTGTTACCTCAGCAAGCAGGTACAGCATACATCAGTGTGGGAAGTGCCAAGGCAGGTGGAATGACTCATTGGCCTGTGTCGGAGGTACGTAATGAAGGAGGTGACAAATTCCTCTAGAAACCATGGGCTATAGTGCAGGATGAATGGACGGGGGATGGGCTTACCAGCCCTACGCTTCTGAAGGGGAGAAGTAAAGAATACTTAAACATTTTAATGCAGTTAGGGAACTGCTTGTACCAGGGATGAATCTGTAAGGATAAAAGAAAACTCTCAGTTGAGTTTTCATGTAGGGGAGACCGGAGTGTTCCTTTAATTTACAGGCAATGCCTGCTGAAAAACAAGTCTGCCACTTCATGACAGCATATCAAGCTGCCGTGGAGGTTAGACTGAAAAAAAAATGAATGTCTGCCACTGTTTTACACTCACTAAGCAGTGCCCTTGCTGTTTAGCGAGTGTAAAATAAAGAAAAAAAAATTAAAACAAATAAGTGTGTATGAGAGTGAGATATTGATTTGAGCTATTTTTTAAGACTTGCTAAGCAGTGCTTTTGCTGTTTAGCCAGTGTATAAAATGTGTGCATGTGCACTTGTGTGTATGTGTTTATTTCTGTCTGCGTGTGTGAATGAATGCATATGTAAAAGCACACTGTAAAAGTAGCCGACTCCAAATCCAGCTCCAGACAGGTGACAAGTGGAGTACCTCAGGGTTCAGTCCTGGAACCGCTCTTGTTTGGCATCTACTTCTCTAAAGTACAGGCCAACACTAAGGGACTCTGGCTAACAAAGTTCGCAGATGACTGCAAACTGGGAGCCATTATTGAATCCCCAAATTATGTGGATACTCTACAAAAGGGCCTTACAGAAACAGATGCTTGGTGCCAGAGCCATGGGCTCAAGCTCAATGCCAAGAAATGTATAGTTATCCCCTTTGGGAAAAAATTGCCATATAGGTGGCAGTGCACTAAACACTGAAAGTGTGACAAGATACTTAGGGACACAGGTGGACAATGGTCTCACCTTCGATAACCACATCGCCAAAACAGTCAGGAAATCCTTCTATGTGGCACACCTCATCACTAAGGGCTTTTCATCCAGAAAAAAGGAGATCATTGTCCCACTGTACTCATCCCTCATTAGACCCAGTATAGAATACAACGCCCCGTTTGGTATGTACCTCTCAAGACATCTGCAACAACTGGAAAGGCCGCAGAAGTACCTCACTAAAAGAATCACAGGCCTAAAGCAGATGCCCTACACTGACCGCCTTAAAAAACTCCAGCTATACTCTGTCGCATGTAGTCTACTCAGAGGCGATTCCTGCTTAACATACAAGGCCATGTCAAACCCAGAGCTGTTGGACATGCTACACTTAAATCCCAATCCCTCAGAGCCACATGGTCCAGGGATCTAAACCTTATCACAATAAACAAAACATGTTGCAGGAATATGTTCCTGACCCAGAGACTCCCCAGACGCTGGAATAGATTGCCCATGCATGTCAAGCAGAGTGCCTCTTTGGCCCTCTTCAAAAGGAACCTTGACGATTGGATGGGAGAAAGGAAATTCACCCCAGAGATCACTTCAGTCACCCTGCTAGACAGGGGTCCAGAGAAGTAAATAGTGTGGGAAGAAATAGCCAGGGTATTGTTATGGCTAGGCTTGTATAGGCCCTAGGGCTGATAGCCTAGTACCAACCTATGAACCTATAAGAGACTGTGTGTGTGTGTATGTGTGAGAGAGAGTGAAGAGTGAGAGTTATCGAGCAATCCTTGGTAGCAGCAGAAGCAATTAAGAGATTTGTGTACCTCTGGACCTCTTAGCTCATGATGCCTGGATAAGCCTAAAATATACTGGTCACAAAGGCTCAAAATAAGAACATATTTTAAATGTGACTATTAAAAAATCACAAAGTTACTTGAATATTAAGGTTTGTGATAGCATGCATTTTCTGAAGCAGGTGTGTGTGTGTGTGTGTGTGTGTGTGTGTGTGTGTGTGTGTGTGTGTGTGTGTGTGTGAGATAGCATGCATTTTCTGAAGCAGGTGTGTGTGACATCGACCACTGAGAAGCAGCAGCAGTAAAGAAGTTTGCATAATTCTGGACCTTTCAGTTGAAAAGATCTGGATAAAGCCTAAAATAATGGGGGGACAAAGGCTCAAAAATAGGAACATAATTTAATTATTGCCCTTATAAAATTGCAAACTTGCTTAAATAAAAGGATCTGTTTTAGCATGAATTTTATGAAGGAAAAAGGTCTGAAACTCAAATGTATGTCATTAGTTAGTAACTTCAATCTCCAATGACTGGCAACAAGCCAAACTTTTTAGGCATATGGGACCAAAAAAAAGCAAATACCTGGATACATTTTTTAAAGTGTTATATTTTGGATGTAAACTTCTTCCTCCATCACAATTAACATATACTACTCTAAGTTTGAAACATGAGACGGAGGAACTATTTTACATCAAAAATACATAAAAAAAATACAGTAATTAAAAAAGTAGAACACAGCAATTTTACAAGACAGCCCATTCTCTAAGTGCATTAATGTCCACCAGGGTGTGTGTTCTGGAAATAACACCCTTCCAGGTGTGTTGATGCCCTCCGCCTGCTGCAGTGGGTCTCAGAACACCCCTTTTCAGGCATTATTTCCACAATAACCCATACCCTGTTGGGCACTATTGATTGCTTTTTACATTCTGAAGTTTAGTCGTAAAGATAAAATCCCATATAAAGGCTACATTATCATTGATTTTTGCATTCTGACATTTAGTCAGCAAATCCCTATGCTTTTGACTCTTGGGCACTGGGTGGAAAGTTCTAACTGTGTAATTAACCCATATTGACTAGTAACCCAACCATTTTAGGAACTGAGAAGGGGGGGGGGATTCATGAGTTCATCAATAATTACTAGGCAGTCAGCAAACCATTACAAATCTAGCCATTTTACAAAATTTCTTTCCAGCATCAGAAGGCAACACAAGTTAAACTGGTAGAGAATTTGTGGCTCCCCATACGATTGTCTAGGCTTACCTTGAAATTGGCCGGGGTGCTACTCCTCACGATGTATAGTGGATGCTTGTTTCAGATGTGGATTATACATTGGGATATGAATTTATCACTCTGCTATGTCTTATTTATTTGCTGTTGAAGGTTTAGAGTATTTGGATATTTGAGGAACCTACCATTTGTTCTGTAAAGAAATGGAAGATCAGAGAATCAAATCTTTCATGGTGCAATAGTCTGGACTCTCATCCCCTTGTAAGATTTTATAAGCGATGAGTACAGAGTGAAGGCTGCCAGTCTATCCTGCTAATGAGGATTTTTTGAGGCCACTGATCTTTTAAATTATTAATGTCTGAGGTCTCTCAAGTTGAGTGATATGTTTAGAGAAATACATCCATAGAATTGCCAATAGGTACCAACAAAAAACTAATAACCAAAGGTAGTACCAATATCCGGTGATGCAATAAAGCCACGGATGAATTTGAAATGACAGTCCGTTTAATGGTTAAAAGACTTCAAAGAGATACAATAACACACCAAACACATGAACATTTCAAGAACTACATTTTCGTTTAGAATACTTAATCAGATGTGGGCCATATATAGTTAACACACTTTTTAAAAGTAATGACGCAAGTAAAACTGACCAGTTATAAGTAGAAATTAATAAATATAATTTAGTTTAAAAACGTTGAATGAATGAATACTTTTAGACTTTAAAATCAAGACATGTCCTTGTTATATTGTGAATTTAAGATACCATATTAAATAAAACGTTGTCCGGTTCGATTCTCCGCTAGAGCGTCATCTGCGTGGAGACATGTGTGAATGGGCGTACCTTCGTTGAAGGTTGTGTGTCAGGGCTGATAACTCGGCACGTAAAAATCAACTACCAATCATTAGCGGACCGGAATTCCGCTGTGGTGCGACCCCTAACCGGGAAAAGCTGAAAGACACACACACAAAATGTAAAGTAACAATTCATCAACTTGGACAGTGCAACCCATTGAAAAAGCAGTTTTGTGGCTCCATCTACTGGTGAAAAGATGAACTACAGCCCTTAAATAAATATATTCCATAGAAAAAAATACATTTATCATTTGTATTGAAATCACAAGTTCATACTAATCAAAGTTAATTTGGGAAAGAGTGTTTAAAATTTTTTTTTTTAAAAAAACTTAAATAAAAACCTTATTATACACGCTTAATAAAAACAACCCCCAATGAAAAGAACATTGTTTTTCCAAAAGTAAGTTACATTTCTTTCACCTGGGCAAGTGTATATAGGGAAGGTACGTGAACAGATTATAAGTTTAAAGTTTAGCCAGTCTTGGTTTGAGTATGGGGGCAAGTGAAATATGCTCATTTAGTCCTGGCCATTTATTGGCCTGTAAGGTAACTTGCCAAAACAGTTCTCTATACTCAATTTTCTCTTCCCACGTACCTCCTCGTCCATCCAGGTGTATTTTTTCAATTACAAAGAATAAAAAATGAGCCTCAACGCATTCCAGTTTGTTTATACAGGGCATTATTATCCTTCTTAGTCTGAATGTCATACACGTGCTTATATATTCGTCTCTTATTTATTTATTTAAATTTGTTGACCGGGAGTGTCCGACTAGACGTAGGTCCATTTTCAGCAGAGGCCCGGGGAGAAAAGCTCCACAGTTAAAATAGACAGTAGTTACATTGGATTAACTAGCGATTAACAATTTAACATAGCAATTACTTACAACATATTTACAGATGAAGAACATAGTACATCAATAGACAACTAGAATCTTTATCTGTGATGTACATAACAGACATTAACAAATGTTACAATGAGAAGTTCCTGCTGTATAATAAGTACTAGGCTTATGAGCATCTGAGCTTGCTATAATCAAGGTAGTTAGTGGAGTGGAAAGAAAGGTAGTGGTTGGATGGGGTGGGTGATAGAGTGGGAGTTGCAAGGGCATAGCCAGCATGTTTTTAGGTGCGCTTTTAGTAATGTTTTGGAGTGGGTGCATGATGGTACAGAGGTAATTGTGGGTGGAAGGGAGTTCCATAATTTGGCTATGGTGCAAGAGAATAGTGCTTCACCAGCAGAGTTATTGTTGTTGTTGTTATTATAGTTATTATTCTCTTAAGCTTTCGTTCTGTTTTCCCTATAGAGAAAGCTTGACATGACTGACATAAAGCTAAATATACTAGTCCACTAGTGTCTCAGTTACTGAAGTCTTTGCCCCTTAATACTGTGTTCCAACTTGCCAAGGTAATAGTTTCATTATTAATCAAATATTCACATTGTAAACAGTGACCGCACGTAAAAGTTCCATGTCTCTCTTTACTGGTCCTTGCTTTTGGTTAGCTTCCAATACATTTTTCAAATTACTTGCATTTTTATAGACCACCTTTAAAATGTTCATCGTGTTTCACTGTTGCAGTCATTACACTTGGGTTATCCTGCTGGCAGGCTTCCCGCAGTCGGCCTGAATTCCAAAGTCTAGGTCCGGCATCTGTTGCTGTCGCCTCTTCCCTGACGTCAGTGCGCCAGGGGTATAAAAGATGCAGCCGACGCCATTTTCTTCAGTCTTTCTTGCCGCACGGTGCCCGAAGCAAAAGCAGTTCGCAAGTGCCAGTCGGCCAACTCCTGAGATTTTCAAATTCGAATTTCAGATCCGAAGTCTTCATTAAAGCTAAGTACCCCATTGGGGAAACTTTTCTTGCTCCAGACCGATGTCAGAAAAAGTTAACAATTGTATTTCTTGTGGGAAGCAAATACCTCATAAGGATTTTCATTCTTACTGTATTCCTTGCCTAGGCCCTGATCACAATGTTGATAGCTGTCAGTTTTGCACTAGATTTAACCAATGCACTATTACGATACGATTTTGCCTTTCATTACTTTGGCCGAAGATTCAATTATATAATGTTGTCGGAACAACCGATGACCGGAGTTTATAAAAAGTGCAAGGAAAAGGACAGGCATCTGAGGTCCAAAACAGACGAGGCTTCCGCTGAGCCAATCGCCAGTTCTCAATGAGGCGCTTTCGCAGCCCCTGACGCCCACTACCTCAGAGCCACAGGCCGCTGCCTATTCCCATGTGGAGCCAGCTAGGCCTCTGGATACTCAAGGTATTGGACACTCGGAAATTATTCCCTCAGATGGGTCCGGAGCCGCTGAGCAGGCATCGGCTTCTGAGGCTGTTTCAGACCTACACAGCTATATGTAAAGCCTACCTCAGCTTCTAAAGCAAAGACTAAAGCAACTCTAAAGACAAAGAAACAAGTACAGCATTCTCCTGGACAGACTTCCATGCCTAAAAAACAGATGCTCAAAATGGCTCAAAGACCTAATTACCTTGATCAGGGGTTCCCATCCCCCTCCTGATAAGAGGCCTAGGCAAGAGACAGAATATGAACCTTCAGATCAGGTTTCCATTTCCTCTGACTCCTCTTCTGAACAGGAATACTGTCTTCCTCCCTATGAGGATTCTGATGCTGAAGAATCTATTCATTCAGCCTCTCCTCCTGAGGATTTTTCTTTTGGGGAGACCCTGCATACCATGAGGGAGCACTTCCACTGGGAGAGCCAAGACTACTCAGAATCAAAGAAAAGGCTTAGAGATTTTCTTTTACTACCTCAGCACAGGCCGCTTGCTATTTCCCCTGTGTTAGACATTGTAGATGATGTATTTTCAGAGTCCCCCCTTTCTCCTGACTCTTTACCCCCTGCCCCTGTAAAATCAGACAGATGCTACAGGGTTCCAGAGTCGCATAAATTTCTTTACAAAAACCCTACTGCTGAGCCAGAAACGATTTCTCAGGGTCCCAAAGGGGTCAAGGCATCTACTGCAAAAAGACCCTATCCCCTCTGACAGGGATTCTAGGGCACTAGACAGATGGGGGAAGAATGTTTACACTTCTGCTACTTTGGCTGTGAGGGCTTTAAACTTTCAATTTCATATGCTTAAATATCAGCAATACTTAATGTCACTGCTAAAACAGAAAATGTTGGCAAATTCTGATTGTGCAGAAAATAAGGAAATGCAGGATTTATTCCATGCAACTGAACAAGTGGGAAAGCATACATTGCAATGTGGTTTTGATTCTCTAGAGGCCTCCTGCAGGGCCGCTGTTATGGGTTCTGTCATTAGGAGGCATGCTTGGTTAAAGGAACAGATTCTACCTGATCATGTTAAGGCAAAATTATTAGATGCTCCATTACAGCATGATACTTTATTTGGTGTTAAAGCAGAGGAGGTGTTGAAGAAAATGGAGGGCAAACCGAAATCTATGCAAACAGTAAAGGATTTCTTACAGGTACAGCCACCCAGATTTAGCAGAAACTGGCCTACTAAGGATTGGTCCTTTCCAGTGTCAGACCACAAAGGGGCAGATACAGACGCCCTAGAGGAAGATCCCAGCCCCAGGGCTCATACAGGCCTAAACAGTGGGCCGCTTCTACCTCCAAAAGCAGAGAAGACAAATCACAGCCATACAGGAAACAGTCCCAATGACTTCCGTCTGCCAGCACCAAGCACTTATCTTTTGGCAGCCTACTTGGGGGGAAAACTAGCACTTTTTTCACATAAACTGGCACATGATCACCCAGGACAAATGGTCTTGAATATAGTGTCCCAGGGCTACAGGTTCCACTTTCACACCCTGCCAAGGGCAAAAGGTATGCCAGACCTGCCACACAATCAATGGGCAGAGGCACAAAAACAAGTTTCATCCCTCATGGACATGACGGCCATTCAGTGAGTACCACAGCAAGAGCAGGGACAAGGATTTTACTCAAGGCTTTTCTTGGTACCCCGAAAGGACAAAGACTGGAGACCAGTACTGGGCCTGTTTATTCTGAATACATTCATGGACGTCTCAAAATGTTAACTTTGTAACAGCTTCTGCCCATGCTGGGCAAGAAGGCTTGGCTTGTAACTTTGGACCTAAAAGAGGCATACCTGCATGTACCAATCAGACAATCTTGCAGAAGATACCTCAGATTCATAGCTGGCTCAATACACTACCAGTTCTCTGCACTGCCCTTTGGCTTATCTACTGCACCCAGGGTCTTCACAAAATGCCTGGCACCAGTAATTGCATATTGCAGACAAAGAGGAATTCAAATATATCCTTACTTAGACGATTGCCTTATTCAAGCAGAGAACAAGGACATTCTACTAGAGCACCTGACGTTTGTAAAAAGGTTATTTATTTTACTAGGGTACACAGTAAACGAAAAAAAAATCAAAATTAGTACCCTCTCAAGAGATAATATTCATGGGTGCAAGCGCAACTGCCCAGATGGCTTATCTCACGCCAGACAAACAAAGGCAATTGACTTCTTACTTCACAATGTTGGCAACAAAGACCCATTTAACTGCAAGAAAAATTCTGCAGGCCTTGGGCTTCATGGCGTCCTGCATTCTGCTAATTCCATTTGCCAGACTGCATATGAGGAAACTACAATGGTATCTAAAAAGTGTTTGGACTCAACATTGCCACAGCTTGGAAACGTTGATTACCCTCATTCCTTGCCTTCAACAGGAGATTTCGATGGTGGCCACAGGCCTGTCACCTCAACAAGGGACAGACATTCAACCTACCCACAGCCAGGCAGTCAATAACAACAGATGCTTCAGATCATTACTGGGGGGCCCACACAGCAGGAAAATGTATTCAGGGCACATGGCCCTCAAGCCAAATGCATCTTCATATCAATCAAAAAGAGATGCTAGCAGTTCAGAATGCCCTGACAGCTTTCAAGGACCTTCTTCATCCAGGGCAACTGCTGATAAGGACGGACAATACTACAGTCATGATGTGGTACATAAACATGCAGGGAGGCACACATTCCTACCCCCTCTGAAGACAAGCGATGACTTTGTGGGACACAGCATTGACTTATCAAGTACATTTACAAGCACAATTCCTGCCAGAAAAGAAAAAAATACTCTGGCAGACAAACTAAGCAGAAACATTACAGATCCCCATGAGTGGAAACTGGATCCAGAAGTCTTCAGCATGGTAACAAAGAAATGGGGATGCCCAGACATAGATCTTTTTGCCTCCCCTCACAACTGTCAACTACAGCGATTCTGCACAAGGACTTATCACAAGCTAGCATGGAAAGTGGATGCTCTCTCATTCAGCTGGAAAGCCATGACAGTATACGCCTTTCCTCCTCTGCCTGTCCTTCCCAAGGTACTCCTAAAGGTCAGACAAGAGAAGATAAAAATGATTCTGATTGCCCGAGACTGGCCTCGCCAGCACTGGTACCCAATCCTAAAGAGCTTGTCTTAAGGCCCAGCCTGGACATTTCCTCTAATTCCTCACTTACTGACCCAATGAAACAGTCGGATCCTGCACAGCCAACTCAGGACCCTAAATCTGGCAGCATGGCGAATAATGTAGCCACTTAGAACACACCTCTCTCTAAAGCAGTGATGGATGTTATTTTGGAGGCCAGGAGGCCACGTACCAGAAAAACTTATGCAGAAAAATGGAAGAGATTCTATGCTTGGAACCAGGCACAAGGAATTGACATGCTTGTACCAAATATTCCTCAGATTTTACAATACCTAACTGAGATGCTAGACAAAGGCCTATCCTTCTCATCAATTAAAATCCATGCCTCTGCCATTTTAGCTCATTACAATACGGAACCACCTATTTTTTCTCACCCATTGCTAAGGCAGTACCTCAGAAGGGTCAAAAACATAAGACCTCCAAGGAGAGCACCAATACCTACATGGGACCTCAATTATGTCTTGGAGAAACTTACACTGCCGCCTTTTGAACCAGACAATATAGCTGAAATAAAGTTCTTATCTTGGAAAACAGCTCTGCTCCTAGCAGTAACCTCTGCAAGACGAGTTTCAGAGTTACAGGCTCTCATGGCTGTGGAACCTTTCATCATTTTCCATCCAGACAGGGTTTCTCTGAGGACTAACCCTACATTTATGCCTAAGGTAGTGTCCAGTGTGGCCCTTAACCAAACAATTAATTTGCCTACTTTTTATCCAAACCCACAGAATAAGGGTGAGAGACTCCTGCATTCTTTGGACATACACAGACAGCTACGCTTCTACTTGGACAGAACTAAGCCTTTCAGAAAGACTGAGCAACTTTTAGTGGCATATGCTGCAGGATCACAAGGAAAGCCTATCTCAAAGCAGACTATTTTGAAATGGATAGGCCACTGCATTCGATTGTTATTCACAACATGGCAAATCAATTCCTAAGGACATTAGGCCACATTCTACCAGAGCAGCAGCCACTTCAGCAGCCTTCCTCAGTGGGGTACCAACCAAAGACATTTTAGAGGCTGCAACTTGGAGTTCAGTGCACACTTTCACCAAACACTACCGTTTACCTCTCTACTCAAAATCCAGAGCAGGTATTGCCACTGCAGTTTTGCAGGACCTTATAGCCTCTCCTAATCCTATTTAGACCCAGCCATCCTACCTCAGCTTTGGGATTCAACCAAAGTGTAATGACTGCAACAGTGAAACACGATGAACATAGTACATTTGTGTACCTACCACAAATGTAGATGTTGAAGTGTATTCACTGTTACAGTCCAGGTTACCCACCATCTCTCTCTTCTTTGCTGGGACTTATCTATACTTCTGTATCCTATACAGCCTATGTGGTGTATTTGCTTGTAGATGAAGGAAATGTTTGTTTTGCATGCATACTTATTGGCATAAATTTTTAGCCTACCATTTTGGGGGCACCTGACATCTGGGGCACGAAAAACTGAAGAAAATGGCATTGGCTGCATCTTTTATACCCCTGGCGCACTGACGTCAGGGAAGAGGCAACAGCAACAGACGCCGGACCTAGACTTTGGAATTCAGGCCGACTGCGGGTAGCCTGCCAGAAGGATAACCCAAGTGTAATGACAGCAACAGTGAATACACTAACATTTACATTTATGGTAGGTACACAACTGTACTTTATTTTTAGTAATCATTTCTAAATCAGTGAATGCAATAAACTTGTTCCATTCATTAGTAAAAATGTTTCTAACTAACTTAGAACTACCATTAAATTCAGTGATTAATGCCCTGTCAAAATTCTCCCCATTAACAGAGTTCGTAATATTAGTTTCCTCCACATCTAGTCCTAATATAGGTTTAAACTTTTGAGTTCTGCCTTCAAGTACCTCCTTTTCTACTTTGCTAAGCAGATTGTCTAGATAGTTCCTTTCCTTAAACATCTGGTTCAGGAGTAAAATCTCTTTTCCAAAGTCCTCATTACTACAGGTCATCTTACTAGATCTAATGTACTGACATTTTACAACATTTTGTTTGTAATGAAACGGGTGCGCACTATCAAAATGCAAATAAAAATTACGGTACGAAATATTTCTATATACTTTGGAATTAAAAAAAATATTTTTCTTATAAACTTCTATATCCAAATACTCACGTTTGTCTGAGGAATATTTATAAGTAAATTTTAGAAAATTTGTACTTTTATTTAAAAACTTTATAAAACCTAATACTACTTCTGAAGAAATCCACAAAACACAGATGTCATCCAGAAATCTTTTGTAAAGAATCCAGCAATGACTATGTACAGAACATAACACACATTTTTCTTCCCACTTTGTTAAAACCAAATTTGCATAGTTGGGTATGCATATTGTGCCCATTGCCGCCCCTTTTAATTGATGGAAAAATTCACCATTAAAATAGTTATATTTCAAAACCAAATTCACCAATTGTAAAATTAATGTACATTCATCATTCATTAGCATACTATCCTCTTACATTATTTCTTTAAGTAAAGTAAGACCTTCCTGGTGGGGTTTACTTGAAAATAGATCAATAACATCTATAGTTAAAAAGCCCAAATCTTCCCTAAACAATTCTTGTTTGAGACTTCTTAAAAAAATCCCAAGAATCTCTTAGAATGCTTTGTCTTTTTAACCACAATCTCTTAAGCTTAGTGTCTATATATTTGGTTAAGGGTAAAGTTTTAGATCCTTCTGCCAATACAGTTGTCCTTAAAGGTGGGTCTAAATTGTTCTTGTGTGTCTTTGGGATCCCAAAACTGTGGAATTGCTTGGTGTAGAACCTGGGCAGCATCACACAAAGCTATGACATAACAGGCTTCTGAATGAGCAGCTGTTGTCAGATTCTATATTTACTTTTATTTATTGCTTTTTATTACATTGTTCTCCATCTGTATAGGCCCAGTGTGTCAGACATTTCACAGATCCTTTTGATGATGGAAACAAACAACCAAATGTACTGTAGTAGATCTTTTGTGCTCGGTGGGCACTGTCTTGGAGTTTGATCATCCCTACTCTTTTGGTCAGAGTGGGTACATAAAAATTGCCTCTCCATATCACAGGCATGTTTTAAGTATCTTATGGTCAAACCTCGGTTGCGTACTGTTTTAATCTTTCATTAGATTATTGATGGCAGAATTGTGGCTGAGGTAAATGTAGCCCTTACCTTTCTTAGAGGGATGGTTTAGCTTGCACCGTCTTTGTTAAGGTGTATCTTTCATCGTGGACCATCTCTTAAAAATCTAGTCCTTGTAAGTTTGTTCTGAATTATCTTGCTGTTCTGCCTCTTGAGCCTTTGGTTTATGTTTTAGAATACCCTGTTTCTGATTCATTTGACTCTTGACAAATCTCAACTTTCTTCAGTTTATCCAAAATAAAGACGTGAATACAACACTTTGCTTCCTGCCCATTGGGATACCTTTCCTTAGCGATGCCTTTTGTGTTGTCTGAATTACCCAGATTCTGATTCTCTAGCTTCTAGCAGTCAGGAGGCCTGTAGTAGTCCCTGAAGAAGTGCAGTGGCATCCTCTTCAAGCATCCTAGAACAGATTGTTATAAAGTTTCTTCAGTGTAGTTGACACTTAAAAAAAAAAAAAAAAAAAAAAAAAAAAAAAAAAGGCACCTTATACTTTATTACTAAAAATATGTCCATGGCTTTGTTATAGGGTGGATAAAAGGCTTTATTTCTGTGCTACTCTTGGCCTCAGAACTTTGAATTATTCATTTCACCTACTCTACTTCCGGGTATTGTGCTCTATTCTTTGAAAAAGCTAACCAAAATCTTTTTCTGGGATTAAGAAGTCATGAATGGGCCATTATGACAAATTTCTCTGAGAGTTGTTCATAATCTTCACTGCAATACTGTCTATTGATAGTATGTGTTATGGCAGCAGCATTTAAGATGTCTGCTCTGTATTGCTTTGCACAGATGCGCATCCTTCAAGAAAGAGCTGAGTCAGTCTGTTTTGGACACCATTTTTAGGGAGAATTATGTGGACAGATTTCTTAAGACATCACCGAAAACCTTTAAAGAACAGTTGGGACATTGGCCTTTCTTTGGTGCCCCTTGGTCTCATCCAGCCTTTTTGGGCAACCTTTTCCATGCAGGTGACCTGTCTTTAAAGGTTTAATAGACCATCAGTGGAGACTTTCAAAAGAAGAAACCAGATGACCAGTATGGAGGGCCTTTATGATGCCCCTTTATACTTTTCCTCTACTACTTTTAGGCTAGCCCAGAATAACAAAAATAAAAGGCTATCCTGTTGACAGAAAAAGGCAACCAGACATTAACTAGTCTTGTAACCTCTAGGGCCCCCATGGTAAATCTCTCAGGACTTGGGCTTGGGAAAGAACTCCATGTTCTGATAGTCCACAAGGACTGCATGTGGGAGGAGTACTGTCCAAATTTGCTTTAGATTGGAGAATAAAGGCCAGTATGTTTTTGGATGTGGTATTCAGCAGTCATGTCTTGGTGCATGTTTGTTTTCCCACCCAGGTCAAGTTTTAGGAAATCAGAGCTCCTAGATCAGTTCCATGCTGTGCTCTTCAAAGAGGCAATCAAGCCTGTTTTCCTTTAGAAAAATGAAGAATATTTTTTTTACTCTGTTGTTCTGAAAGTCACCAGATATTGTGCCTCTGGACCTTAATGATTTAAACAGACAACTGTAATAGTTGCTCTGAATGGTAACCTTACACTGAGTTTCACTCTTCTGCATTGAATCTGGATGGCAGTGTAGGGGAATAATGGACACACATCCCTGTCGGTGAGCCATACCAAAGGTTCCTTATTTTTCTTTAGTATTTTGCACTAGTTCAGCAGCATGCTCATTATAGAGTGATGTCTTTGTAGCTGTCAGTCATGCTCACTACTGCTGTAGGTTCTCCCTCTGGTGGTAGAGCCCTTTGACAAATGTCTGCTCATAACTTTCATAGCGACCCTTCCCTACAAGCTTCAGTGGTTGCATGCCCTGGTGAGACGTGCAACCAAAATGTTAGTCCTCTCTGATTCTTCTGCAGAGGGTTTTCTGTATTAGGGTACATTTGGACAGTATACAGTGGTAGTTGTATCTACCTGTAGAGAAGGCTTGCAATCTCTCATGGCTTTAACATTTTTATTGGGGACACGGGGGTAGTTTTGACTAAAACCATTCTGTTTCTAGGCCTCTTGGATATCATAATGGCTACTACATTTAGTGTTCTGTTGATCTAACTTTAAATAAGTTCCTTCAGTAGATTGTGACCTGCCCCTATCAAAACAGTCTTTATACCCTCAGTGATGATCTAGCTTTTGGTCACGTCACTGGGGTGAGGAGTGGTGGATGCAATCTGAAGGAAAGGCCCAAAGTTTTAGTGCTATGTAGATAATGCTCAATTACACCTTCCCTTCTCTGGGGATCCTAAGGTGGTCCTTACCACTTCTAAAAACAGTTCGGAAGACATTACTGACTGTTGAAACACAGCTGCCTGAGACTTAACTCTGCTAATGTTGATATTTTGTGGTTCAGACTACCATTAGCCTTTCATATAATAATATAGGGTTCACTTCCTACTCACTAGTCTATTTTGGTTCTTGTGACAGATGCCTCACTGCTAGTTTGGAAAGACCTTTGGGTATCATTCTTGGTTCAGGGAAGAGTTGAGTTGCACACAAATTTGGTCATGCGGAGGGCTGCATTTCTAATCCTTCATGCTTTCAAAACAATGTTAAGATCTGATCCCCCTCTTGCTTGGTCCAGACAAACAGGCCATAGTGTGGTAGGTTAACAAGCAAGAGAGGATGCATGCAAACCTTTATGGTGAGTAGTGCCATCTTTCTGGCAGATGATTCATAAACTGGTGCTTCAGGCTTACAGCCATTGAAAACTGTGTGGAAGTGAATGCATTATAGATTCCATCACCTGTAGTTCCATGTAGAAATAAGGAATCTTCCTGATGAAGATCTTTCTGGAATGGTGCACCCCAGAGATCATCCTGTTCAACTCGAAGGAGAATTTGATCCTGTGCATATATTTGGTTTAGCAGGGTAGATGGTGGAAACTGGAATTGGGTTCCATTTGCCGTCAGTGGCAACAAAGATCTCTCTATGCCCTTCCGCCATATCTTCTAACCATTTTCTTGCTGGTAGAATTTGCAGAAATGTGTCTGAAGTCTGTCGGTGCAAACCAGAAAAATCCCTAGTGACCTGGCTTATGCATTTATACCTGGTTGCTTCATTAGAACTCATGATCCCACTTGACCTTGCAGCAGTGGTTGAGCATTAGTTTCTTTGAATGGGCATGTTTAAGTGGAAGAGGTTTTCCTTGTGGACAAACTACTCTTCCTTGATTTATTTGCAGAGTTTTCAAGTAGCTTTTGACTCTTGTTAAATTTGTGTTTTATTTGTACTGTGGTCATGGTGCTTGTTTCTGCTGTTTTGATACATTGTGATTTTGTGAGCAACAGTGGCTTATTGAGCAGCTCCTGAAGGGAATTATTCATCAGTACCCGTGGGTTCTTCACTGTGCTTGTCCTTAAAGTTGTGTCCATGCCCTAGTTTCATAGTTTAGTACTAGGCTATCTGCCCTGAAACAATTCAAATAAATAGCTAGCAGTCACAGTTTAACTGATTGGAGTTAGTGGATCAAGAAAAGGGGAAACTGTAACCGTTAAAGAAAAAAACCCGTGTCACACAGTTAAGGCAAATAAATGTAAAAATCTTGAAGGCAACCCTAGACTCCTGTGGCAGCCAGTATGAGCTCCACAGCACAAGGATGGCATGTTCATATGAAGGCCAGCTAGAGGCTGCCATGCTCAGCCCCAAGGTGCCCGAGTTAAAGGGAGTTGCTCTAGTACAGCTGAGATGAGAGAAGTTCATCAGTTTCTGTGGTCAGATCCTGATGTGCTATAGGGTGCATTTTCCAATGCGCTGAAGATAGTAAAGACTTGCACTGTCATTTGATCCTTTAATGACATTGCATCTTCTAGAACAATTCTTGAGATTTCAGACTGCAGCCTTTTACCTACATTATTATATGAACGAGTACTGGTAGCTTGTGTCACAAAACCTCAGCTTTAGCAGAGTTCAGTCTTGGTTAGCTGTGTTTCATACAGTCAAGGATATCATCCAAACTATTTTCAGAGGTATTAAGGGACCAAATTAGGATCCCCAGATAAGAAGTATAGTAGAACATTTATCTGCATGTTACCAAAAGCCTGGTTCTAGGGACAATATGGGATTGATTGGAGTACTGGAAGATGAAGTAATGGATTTAATGGGAAAAAATGCTATTTGAGTAGGAAAAAGAAAAATTGTTTTCCTGTTCTGCTTAAGGTGAATGTTACTACTTGTGACATTTTGAACTGAAATGGACAATGATGCTATTTTATATGGCAGCTTGTAGACGATGGTTAAAAGCGAAGACAGTTTTATTTACTGAATTAAAGATTTGGTGATGGAAAATATCTTCACAGTATTTGTTGAATTCATGGATTTCTGAGATGGATACATACTGATGAGCAGTTTAATTTCATCTTTACCCAGTGTGAAACAGAAACTGGAAACAAAAGCCAGTGAAATTGCCAGTTTGCAAAAATTCAGTTAGTGGCTATTAAGTACATGGCCTAGATCTGCCTAGATGCCAGCAATGAAGAAGTCTGGAGAAAATGAAAGAAAATCAACCAGATGAGGTAGAGAGAAAACTGGTTAGGAAGAATTCTAGCTGTTAAGCAAATAAAAAAAATAAAGTTTGAGCTTCAACTTTGGTGCAGTAATTTAAAAAAATCAAGTGCACCCAGAGGAGTTTAAGTAAATGAAAGACTACATCCATTCAAATAACAAAAAGCTGGAAAATAGAAGCTTTAACTAGTTCAGATTAAGTAATAAAACTGCAAAAAATGAAGAAAAGGTTATCTGAGACCTGTGAAGAAGAGCTGTTTCAGAAAATAGAGTTAGAAGACAGAGTACAGTGAGTGCCTGAGATTTTCTTTTGTACCAGAGAAACTGGAAGGAATAGACTGTCTTAATTTTATGAAAGCACAAATAAGCAACTTGACTGATGTTCCACAGCAGGATTTGTTAAATGAAAGGGCACATCGACTGTATGCTGCAAACCTGACCATGAGAAAGCAGCCAAGGCCTATATTAGTAAAGATGCAATCAAACCAACAGAAAAAAAATGATCCTGTCAAAACTGTGTCAGAAAGGAAAAGCATTTAAAGTTGAAGATAGCAAAGTGTTTGTGGAAAATGATTGCTTCTCTTCTGCTTGTAGAATGAATACATTTATCCTAGCAATTATGGAAAGTAGAGAGGCAGGCATGAGAGTCAAGCTGCTGTATCCAGATGTCTTCAAAATACTTTTCCTAAAGGATCATTTTTGGATGCTGAACAGGCTAAGGTCAAAATAAAAGTTTATCCAACAAAAAGTGAACCAGCAAGCAGAAATGTTCTGATTTTCATTCTTCTGACAGTAATGCTCATAGAGAGACTTTGCCGGTGAAACCTTTTCCATTGTTTCAAAGGAAAACTATTGAGAGAAGAAGAAAAGCACATGAGTTGATTAGAAGAATCAGGAATACCTTGGATTTGGACCAGCATCTGGTGCTGGGAGATGATCAGGAAGAAGACCATCAGCACTGTAATTAATGAATAAATGTTAGACTATAAAGCATCAATCATATCTATGAACTGTGGCTTTGCAAGAAAAAGTGTTCGAGAAAGACTGGAATTTTGTTGACTTTGTTAACTTGAGAACTCCATCCATATGGCAAGTTTCTTTCCAAAAAGTAATCTTCCTTCCCTGTAATCAAACACTAAATGTGCCACATACAGAAAAAGCATAATTTAGTAATTATTCCATTTGTTTTATACCTGAACTTATTTCTGTTTGCCGTTCTTTCCTATGTTTCTCTCTCCATCTTACATCATGAACACTAGGAGGTGTAGAGTAGTTAGGTTAGGTCATGGACTTCAGTTACCCAGCCATTAAGAGAACAGGGGCTCTTTAACATTGTCATCTATATGTGCCTCATGAGTCACAGGGTGCCACCATCATACCTCAGTTAAGGAGTCTAAATAAATGTAAGGCTTTCAGGCTTAGTTTACAGATGCAAATGAGCAAGAATACTCTTCTAACACATTTTTTCACATTTCAAATTATTTGTCTCTCCCTTTAATCAAACTCTGAGTGCCCCAAAGAATGAAAATATTTTCATTTTACTCTCCTGATTTTTCTGTATTTGCGTTTACATTTCTTGTACTGATGCTTTGTTAGAGCATTTTTGAATTGTGTAGTATTTGGTTGAAACAAGTCCGTGAGTAGAGTGAGGGGAGCTAACATCAGTGTCTCTATATTTTAGCTACATTATTAAAAACTGTGAATGCAACACAAATCCGTTCAGTCCAACTAATGTCTATTAATCATGGGGGACAGATTTTTTCACACCTGAACACCAAGCTACAGTTACTACTATAAAAAGAGCAGCTAACTCGGCTACATCTTCAGTCATGTCATTCAAACATTTCTTAAAATGCTGCATCATAGATAGCTACTAATGAAAATCAGTGGAAGCAAAGTAATGAAAAATATGGTTTGATGCTGACACTCAAGTAAGCAGTCCCAATACTATTGTATGCTGTTGGATAGACAACCACAGTAAGTGATCCTCTCATCA
Organism: Protopterus annectens; assembly: GCF_019279795.1. NCBI lineage: Eukaryota > Metazoa > Chordata > Ceratodontiformes > Protopteridae > Protopterus > Protopterus annectens. The sequence goes on from NC_056731.1 coordinate 901,671,973, forward strand.
AAGGGGTTTTTCCTCAGTCTCTCTAAAATAACAGGGAAGTGAGAACATTGGGTGTAAAACAAAATCACACAGCATAACAACCCCCTTTCAGGCATTTAGGGGTATTACAAATTAAAAACTAATAACCACTTTTGAGCATAGACATCAGTAATGCAATAAAGTTAAATATATGTTGGAAAAAAAAACATTTTTTCAGCTTGAGGTTTGTTTTTTTTTAAAAACTTTTGGGTGGTCTAAGTTAAAAAAGGGTGATTGTCAGGTGGAGTTCAGGAAAGAATTAAGACAGGCACTGGGAGGCAGTGAAGAGTTACCGAACAGCTGGGTAACTACAGCAGAGCTAGTAAGGGAGACTGCTAGAAAGGTGCTTGTTGTGACATCTGGACAGAGGAAGGAGGACAAGGAGACCTGGTGGTGGAATGAGGAAGTACAGGAGACTATACAGATGAAGAGGCTGGCGAAGAAGTGGGATTATCAAAGAGATGAAGAAAGTAGACATGAGTATAAGGAGATGAGGTGCATGGCAAAGAGAGAGGTGGCTAAGGATAAGGCATATGGAGAGTTGTATGAGAGATTGGACACAAAAGAGGAAGAAAAGGACCTGTACCGATTGGCTAGACAGGGGGACAGAGCTGGGAAAGATGTGCAGCAGGTAAGGGTGATAAAGGATAGTGAGGGGAAACATTCTCACAAGTGAGGAGAGTGTGTTGAGTAGATGGAAAGAGTACGTTGAAGGGCTGATGAATGAAGAGAATGAGAGAGAGAGAAGGTTGGATGATGTGGGGACAGTGAATTAGGAAGTGAAACAGATTACCAAGGAGGAAGTAAGGGCAGCTATGAAGAGGATGAAGAATGGAAAGGCTGTTGGCCCAGATGACATACCAGTGGAAGCATGGAGGTGCTTAGGAGAAATGGCAGTGGAATTTTTAACCAGATTGTTTAATGAAATTTTGGAAAGTCAGAGGATGCCTGAGGAGTGGAGAAAGTGTTTTGTTACCTATCTTTTAGAATAAGGGTGATGTGCAGAGCTGCAGTAACTACAGAGGGATACAATTGATCAGTCACAGCTTGAAGTTATGGGAAAGAGTATTGGAAGCTAGGTTAAGAAGGGAGGTGATGATTAGTGATCAGCAGTATGGTTTCATGCCAGGAAAGAGCACTACAGATGCAATGTTTGCTCTGAGAGTGTTGGAGAAATACAGAGAAGGTCAGAAGGAGTTGCATTGTTTCTTTTGTGGACTTGGAGAAAGCATATGACAGGGTGCCTAGAGAGGAGTTGTGGTATTGTATGAGGAAGTCGAGAGTGGCAGAGAAGTATGTAAGAGTGGTACAGGATATGTACGAGGTTAGCGTGACATTGGTGAGGACTGTGGTGGGAGTGACAGATACGTTTAAGGTGGAGGTGGGATTACATCAAGGATTAGCTCTGAGCCCTTTCTTATTTGCAGTGGTGATGGTCAGGTTGACAAATGAGATCAGACAGGAGGCCCTGTGGACTATGATGTTTGCAGATGACATTGTGATATGTTGTGAGAGTAGGGACCAGGTTGAGGAGACCCTGGAGAGGTGGAGATATGCTTTAGAGAGGAGAGAAATGAAGGTCAGTAGGGCTAAAACAGAATATATGTGTGTAAAGGAGAGGGAGGGTAGAGGAATGGTGAGGATGCAGGGAGTAGAGTTGGTAAAGGTGGATGAGTTTAAGTACTTGGGATCAACAGTTCAGAGTAATGGTGAGTGTGGAAGAGAGGTGAAGAAGAGAGTACAGGCAGGGTGGAATGGTTGGAGAAGAGTGTCAGGAGTGATTTGTGACAGACTGGTACCAGTAAGAGTGAAAGGGAAGGTCTATAAGAGGGTAGTGAGACCAGCTATGTTATATGGGTTGGAGACGGTGACATTGACAAAAAGGCAGGAGTCAGAGCTGGATGTGGCAGAATTAAAGATGTTAATATTTGCACTGGGTGTGACTAGAATGGTCAGGATTAGGAATCAGTATATTAGAGGGTCAGCTCAGGTTGGACAGTTTGGAGACGAAGCATAGAGGTGAGATTGCATTGGTTTGGACATGTGCTAAGGAGGGATGCTGGGTATATTGGGAAAAGGATGCTAAGAGGAAGGCCTAAGATAAGGTTTATGGATGTGGTGAGAGAGGACATGCAGGCATTTGGTGTGAAAGAGCATGATGCAGTGGACAGGAAGAAATGACAACACATGATCCGCTGTGGTGACCCCTAACTTAACAGCCGAAAGAAGATGATGATGTGGTCTGTAAAGCATATACCTCACTGTGCTATTAATATTTTTAAGGACTAATAGGGAAAAGTAAGAAACTATTTTCATTCTTATTAATTGTATAAAATATTCAGTGGTAAACTGCATGTTGTACATCAGTTTTGTGTAGTGTGCAGTCAGGGGTATTTTAAATGTGTAGCGGAAGTCTTTACAGTGACTGTTTTATATGTTGGATATTAAAGCAAACAAATATGTTTTCTTAGTTGTAAGAAATATAAGCATTGCACTATAATAAGATAAAGGATGGATAGAAAAGTTTAAGTTAATATAAAGTTATGATCTTGGGCTGCTGGGTTGGGATGTAAAAGTGCACTGATTATATATTGTGTGTAGAATAAAGACAATTTCACAAGGGAAGATATCTAGATTAATGTCCATGGCTTAAGCTATAAGCATCTTATTTTCTGCCATTAGGGTTGAAGTACAACACAAAACAAAAGATATGAACGATACTATGTTGCTTGCATCTGCAAAGTTATCTACTTATTAACAAATGGTTTCAGTGGAAGACGAAGTCTGTAGCTGAAGGCTGTTGAGCAGAGGAATTTGTACATTGTGTTCTGAATGATATTTACAAGGGTTCCTATATTCATCTGCAAAGTTGGCTTTTTTTCTCTCCTCATTGACTATGTTTACATGGAAATGATCTGTCTGAAGGTAAAATCAGTTAATTGAAATTTCTGAGCATTGTTTGCCGAGGGAAATGCAAAATTTAAAGGTACAGTTGCAAACAGTTCATTGAAAAATAAATGTTAAAATTATGGGAAGTAAATAAGAGATAGGAGCCTCCCCTGCAGCCTGAATACTTCAATGCATTTATTAGAACAGAGTGTAATTTAATTTTATTTAAAGGTAACCAGTGCACTGTTTCTTATAGCTAAAATTTAATGCTTTCTGAAAACATGAAGATTGTTTTTCACATCAGGAAGGGGGATAATGATTAGAAAAGAACAAAGTCATTGTCACTTTGAGCACAGGCTGTAACATGTGATAAGCTTGAGTGACCTTAATTTTAGTGTAGGTAGTGGGTGCAGCTGTCATTTTGGGGGCAATTGGACCTATCTGATGGGTTAAACTTCATTTGTAGAAAATGTACAGAGTTTTGTTTGTGTGCGCATGCTAAGTTAATAGGGGCTGAAGTGTTCCGAAAATAGTTGTTTGAGGGTTTTCATTAGGGCAAAAAGTCTTGAAAATGACATAGGTTCAGATGGAGATGAGAAAAAAATAACTGTGTAAAAGACCAGCTTGCCAAACATTAGTATGTGTATATAAGACAAAAGTTGGAAATACATATTCAAAAAAAAAGTAGGTGAGAAAAGTTGCTTTTACCATAATGGTGGCTTTGTCAATATTTTCTTGGAATGCAAGTGGTCTTACAGGTATATACAAAAAGGAAGGTGTATTGAATTAATTTAAGAAATGTCGATTGTAAATAGCAATGGTGCAGGAGACACATTTAGAAAGACGTGAACATGTGAATTTGACAAAACATTTCAAGATGCATATTCAGCAGAATATCCGGGGCAAATACAAGGGGAAGTAATACAGATTGCTACAGGGGAGCCAAGCTTTACAGAAGAGGAAAAAAGGCAATAATGGTTTATTTATGGTAGGTATGACCCTAGCCCTGAGTAGCATCCTGCCATCACCCAAAATGATACTGCAGTACAAGGACAAAATGATAGACTTCAACAATTGGCCAAGCTTCTGGTGTCATTCTAAGGGGGATCCAGTATCTGTCTGCCTGGGACGACATGGTCGACAGACCACGATGCTTTGCCAGAGATGGCCTGCACCTGTCTCCCCTGGGATGGGTTTCCATCTGGCTCACTGACAGAACCCGCACTAAAAGTTGCACACTCCAATTCTGACTTCAAACCAGTGACAAGTGGGGTACCACAGGGTTCAATCCTGGGACCTTTCATGTTTGGTATCTACTTCTCTGAAGTACAGGTTAACACAGAAGGCCTCTGGCTAATGAAGTTCGCAGATGACTGCAAACTAGGAGCCATAGTAGAGTCCCCAAATGATGTGGACATCCTACAGAAAGGCTTCACTGAGACAGATGCCTGGTGTCAGAGGCATGGCCTCAAGCTCAATGCCAAAAAGTGCATTGTCATCCCCTTTGGTAAAAACTCTGTACCCATGAACTACCACATAAATGGCAGTCTACGTAATGCCAAATGTGTGATGAGACCTTGGGACCCAGGTGGACAGTAGTCTCTCCTTTGATGATCACATTGCCACAGTAGTCAGGAAATCCTTCTATGTGGCACACCTCATCACAAAAGGGTTCTCATCCAGGAAAAAAGAGGTAATTGTTTCCCTCTACTTGGCAGTCATTAGACCCATTATAGAGTACAATGCCCCTTTTGGAATGTACCTCACAAGACATCTGCAGCAGCTGGAAAGGCCACAGAAGTACCTCGCAAAGAGGATTACTGGCCTCAAACAGATGCCCTACACTGACCGTCTCAAAAAACTCCAGCTTTACTCTGTAGCATATTGCCTACTCTGAGGAGATCTCTGCCTAACATATAAAGCTATGTTAAACCCAGAGCTGTTGGACATGCTTCACTTAAAGAAATCCCAATCCCTCCGAGCTACACGCTCTAGGGACCTAAACCTTGTCACCACAATAAACAGGACATGCTGGAGGGATAGATTCTTGTCCAAGAGACTTCCTATACTCTGGATCAAGCTACCCATCTATGTCAAGCAAAGTTCCTCATTAGCACTCTTCAAGAAAAATCTTGATGAGTGGATGGGAAATAGGAAATACACCCTGGGGATCATTTCTGTGGCTCTGCTCGACAGGGGCACAAGAAATGAACTTTCTTGGGTGGCGTAAGCCAGGGAACCTTGTTGGCTAGGCTTAATTAGGCCCTTGGGCTTGATAGCCTAGTACATACCTATGGGCACAGGAGGAGGATGCCACTGGGAATGTATGTATATTCAGCCAAAAACTGCCATTATGGATCTTAAGATATTTTTGTAAGAAATAATCAGCAGGGAGTTGATAGGTGGGGACTGGAACTTGATTTGAAATAGGGTGCAAGTGTTGTGGGGACCTTGAAGGGAAAATATAAAGGAGGGTAGATTTCCTTAAGAAATTTATGAAAATATATGACATGGAAGACATAACTTCAGTAGTAGGAACTTGGATGGGATTGACATATTCCTCATGGTGCAATAGCTCTGCCACACTGAATAAAATTATATTTCACAGTAGCATGCACATTTAATTTGACACATACAATAGCTATTTCAGGTTATGCACCAGTAAAAACTAAGATACAATGTAGGGTAATGAATTACAATTAAGCCACCAGCACTTTCCCATCTACATCTTAAAAAGAGAGGAATTTAAGAAATGGGTAGTGGAAGTTTTTTGAAATTTATTAGGGAAAATAAGTTTAATCCTGTTGACTGCCAAAAAAACAATTACTAGAAAATGGAAATAAAAATCTAAACCAACTACATTTAATGTTGTTTTGTCTTTGTTGACCATGAAAAGTCTGACTTGGTAAAGCCCATTTTTAGCAGAGGGCCAGGGGAGAAAAGCTCCATGTTTAAGTTACACATGATGTACATTTATAATTTGAAGTGTTGAATATTGTAAAAAAAGAAATTATCTGGGACTTGGATCTTTAGAAAAGAGAGGGAACAAATTGCATAGAAATGAATGGAATTTATGGGGAAAATTACATAAAGAATAATGTCAAGGAGGAGGGAATTTTAAAGGAAAGCAGGAGTTAAATAATCTATGTAATGTTTTACTGATTGGCATTTGTTATAAAGAAAGAACACACATGTATAAGGTATGTAAATAGAGAAATTAATGTTTTGTTTTCTAATGTATACATGCTTGTGTCTTAAGTGATAATTTAGTAAATATGTTTACAAAATTGTTGGATTCATATTTTGAGGTTTGATGGGAATATGTGCAATGTATTGTAGATTAACAGGGTACAAGCAATACCAGCCAACCTTTTGGGATCTACAAAAATGTTTTCAGCAGATGTGATTAGAGGAATGATGCATTTTTTTTCAGGCAAGGTGTTTGTAAATTTACAATATGCTTCCATATCATGTTTAAAATAGAAGGTACTGAAAATTGTCAGTACCGATATATAAGCAGTTAAATTTGTCATCATAAAAGTTATCTAAATAGTGGCTCTGAGATGCACACTAGCAACCGCTCCTCCAGTATGAATGTGTTAAGGCTGGTAAAAGTTTTAAATTTGGGGGAGATTCACTTGTTTTTTAGCATATAAGATGTTTGGGGGGAAAGTCAACTAGAAAAAGAAAACGTTCTGGATTATCTGAAGTCACCAAGAATGGATGGCATTCCCATAGAAATTTGGAGGTTAGTCGGAAGAATGCTGTTGAATATTTGGAAGACATTGTTAAATAATTAGAAAGGTGGGGGAAGATGCATACATTATGGAAGAATGCAGTGGTGGTAGTATTATTAAAGGAAGTGAAGGATCCTGCAGTCCCTGACTCATATTGACCAATTTTGATGCTAAATAATGATTGCAAAGTGCTTGTCTGTATTAACTAAGAGAATGGCAAGCATGTTACCAAAGATGATAGATAAGGATCATTGTGGTTTTGTGAAAGGGAGACAAGCATTTGCTAAGATTAACAGATGAAATCAGAATATAAAAATCCAATATTGATTAATTTAGATGAAACAAAAGCATATGATGTGGTTTGCTGTGAATTCATGAGTAGGGCCTTCCCAAATAGTATAATATAGTTTATTTATGCAGTAACCCCACGACTTTGGTGTGGTATATTAAGATGTACCCATGGTTGGTGTGGTTTAATCATGAGGGCGAAGCCCGAGCGATTAAATAAAGCCAGCCATGAGTAAATCTTAGTATACTACACCACAGAGTTAGTTATTGCTATTATACAATGACATTATTGAAGGAAAAAAAAAATGCTTTTCTTCAATAATGTCTTTGTATAACAGTACTGTGTCCTCCTGCTTCTGGTACATATCCTGTTGCCTTTTTTGATGTTCTGTGCATGCGTATGGGACTTGCATTCCCATGCATACTCAGTATGTCAGTGCTTTGGAAAGGAAGCCACGGAGAAAAAAGTTTCAGACAGATTGGATAGGAGAGAGACAAAATGGAATAAATACAAGGAAAATCAGGTACATGTCTTCAGTTTTGAGTAACGTGCCTGATTTTCCTACTCTTTTTCTCCAGCCTCTGTCTGGCATGTCCGGATTTCTGGTTGTGTATATTTGTTTTTGTTAAAAAAAAAAAAAAAAAAAAAAAAATGAAAAGTTGTAGTATATATCAATGGAAAAAAGTCAGGGCGACCAGACCTTTTTCCGCTGGTATATGCTTGGATTTACAACAGGCATGCTGATTGGGCTGACCAGTTAGTGCGCTTGTTTTCGAATATTAATGGCCAGCCATTGTATAAAAGGGAACGTGTTATGCATTTTATGTGAAAAATTAAGGTAGGAGGAGTCCTTTTTGACTACTTGAGCGAAAAAGATAAGAAATTTACAAATTCTAGGATGTAACTGGTGTGGTCTTCTCAAGATATAAAATAAATAAAGGTAAACAAAGGCTGTAGCAGTAAATGATAATCCTACACATTTTAGTTACAGTACTGCTGTCTATGAAGGTATGTAAATATGAATTATTTAGGTGTATGTATTAAAAAGGAAACTGTTGTGGCAACTAAGGATGTAGAAGAAGAGACCAAGTTGAAGATTAAAAAAAAAGTAAATAAATAAGAAACTGGAAACTAATGGCCATGTACAATACAATCAGTGATTTTATTTTTTATTTATTTCACTTTCTGTGCTTTTATCAGCCAGAAGAAAGAATGATTAAAATTTGAATTAATTTAATTGGGAAGGAGCAAGATTAAAATGGGATAAGTTGTTTTAGGGCTACCTGATTTGAAGGGATACTTTAAAGCTACACATTTTTGAGACTTATTTGTGTAACAGAAGCAGATGGCTATAAATTTAAGTGGAAAAAGATGATAGTAGAGAAAGGTTGGTAGCATGAGAGGGATTAGGGTTTTGGATGCAAGCTTTTAACATAGCTATACAGAATGTTATAAATGGTGAAAATATTTTTATCATTAGGAATAAATCCAACTAAAGCTACAAATGCAGGCAAGAGAGCAGAAAGTAACTAGAGGAAATAAAAAAAAAAAAGTGAGCTAAACTACTGGAAGCAAATTATTTGAAAGAGAAAAGTGATAGAGTGGGTATATGCCAAGGTGGTGTTTGCCCTGGATATCAAAGAATGCGTTCCATTTCCAGGGTCGATTAAATAAATAAATAACATACCTTCAGCTATATTCAGTATTGAAACCTGATGGAATGAAAGTGTTTTGGTTAAGAATATAAACAGATTCCTTATACAGCAATTTGTTTGAGTGCTACATTATCACAATACTTCAAATAAATATGTTCAAGAGTAGTACCCTTTAAACCTGATGCATCACCGCCATGGCATAGTTTAAAAAGTAGTGCAATAGGGCTGTCAGATTTTAACTGTTTAATGTACCTAACATGTTCTTGTAAACAGAGTTCAAATGCCCTCTTACTTTCACCTACTTTAATTCCTTCAAATCTCGATACTGAAGGTATCTTTAATTTAATTATTTAATGAATGTCATTTTGTTGCCTTTCCTGTGTTTCTAAGTTAACTATTTTGAGAAGGTGAAACTGGAAGCCTTTGTGGTTTGGGTGTTCCATCAGGTGTTTTGCCAGTGCGTTATTTTGGACTTGTATTCAGATTTTTGATGTGCTGGGCTACCCTTCTTTTTAGTTTGTTTTCCCATGTAGAGACTTGGGCATTTCCTGCACCTTGTCCTTTATACCACTGACACTGTGTTGCAGTTGCCATGGGTAAAGCTTGGGCATCATTTGCCTGTGTTGGGACATTTGAAGCTGTAGGTGTTGCTCATTAGTAGGCAGTAGTTGAAGTCAGAGAGTCTGCATCTGTAGGTCCCTTTTCATTACCTATTATCTTCTGTCTTTGCTTTCAACTTGGCTTCTGATGCTTTGTGCTTTTGTAAGCATGAGTAAAAAGTGCGCTGGCAGTATGTTCTCAGTTGTCTGTTCTTGGTGACAATTACCCAGTTGTTGATTATGGTCTTCCTGATTTCTGTGTAGTCTTGAATGAATGATCCATGCTTCTGTCCCATGTTGTCCCATTTGGGTTCTGGAAGCCTGCATGCCCTGTTCCTAAATTGCCTGTGGGAACCTATTTGCTGGTACCAGGAGGCCGGGATCATCAGTTGTTTTAGGCCTTTCATGGGTTGTAGAATTCTTGAAGTAGCTTTTCGCTAGGACGTCCCTTTCTTTCTTTCTTTTTTTTACCCTTTCCCCCCTTCAAACACCTTTATTGAATTATCACTTGTGACAAGGCAAATTTACATTCATGTCAAAGTAATCAAAATATATTAACATAAACATTATAATTAACATATATTTCTATATAATCATATAACCTAAGCAATATTATTCAAGTCCTGCTTTTTTTTTAAACAAAAGACGCATCTTTATTAAACCATCACTTACTACATAGGCAATCATACATTTATATAAATGAAAACAAACCACACTGACACAGTCCTAGTTGCAAGCATGTTACATCACAAACCATACTTACACACTCCCATTTGCAAACATACATCACTTATAATCTACCCAATCTTTCTCACTCATACATTGCATAGCTCATTTAAGTCCTGCTGCCTTTAAACCTCATTCCTCTCTTGTATGTATTGTTCCCACAATTCCCATTTTTTCCAGTATAGTTTGCTCCTACCCTTTTCTAAAGATCTGTTACTATATTCACAAATTCCAGTACAGCTGGTTTAGATTTTGATTTCCATTTTCTAGTAATTGCTTTTTTGGCAGACACCATTATTATACACAGCAAAGCCTTACTATGTCTAGGCAATTCCAATTCTGTATCATAGCTTAAAAAATAATCTTCCTTGTCAGACCAATCTGCCCACCAAGCATCTCCAGCAGTGCATCCCACAGGGAATCCCTAAAGTCTGCCAACTCACTGCACTCCCAGACAATATGCCCCCAATTACTTCTTTCCTCCCCTCACACTTACAATATTTACAGTCTACCTGAGGAGAAACTCTCTGTAGTCTACTTGGAGTACAGAAATATCAATGTAAACATTACCAGGCAAAAATCCTAAATCTTCTAGATTTTGTTGAATATTTCGGGGACATAACATGTCTTCCCATTGTTTCTTTGTGAATTGCTTATCCAGTCTCTCCCAATCTTTTCTAACTTCCTCTGATTGATTCTTATAGCTAATATGTAATATTTTTTATGCTCTACTACCCAAGTCACCCTGTTCTACTGGAAGAATAAGCTTATCCCACTTGACTCAGGCTGTCTTCCCCCTCCTGTAGTCTTTCACCTTTTTATTAATTGATACCCACAGCTTCTCCTTTGGTTGATAAAAAATATGCCTAGCCTGTGTATCAGACTGTAGCTACTAAAACATTTTAACTACTTGTATCTTACTATCCATATAACAAAGCTTCCATTTTCTCATTTTTTGTATTATCTTTTTAGTCTCCTCCCACATATCCTTAGCTGCCACACTAGTCATTTTTAACCCATACTCCTAAATAGTTAATTTTATCATGTCCCTATAAGTAAATATATTTTTGAACCAGTTCACGTGTGGGTACATAATTTACTGCTAGTGCCTTTGTTTTAACTTCATTCATTTTATATCCCAAAAAGATCTGAAACTGTCAAAATGTTCCACAACACTGTAATGTATTTTGCTAGTTTGTCAGGTACAAAATAATATCTGCAAATATATATATTTAAAAAATATGTATATATATATATATATATATATGTGTGTGTGTGTATGTGTATATATATATTATGCTTTATAGTTTTCAATGATTTGAGATTCGATGATATGAGTTTTCGACGATTTGGTCTCGATGATTTGCAGTTCGATGAAATGATAATTCGATGATATGAAGTGGAACCATACATATATATATATATATATATATATATATATATATATATATATTTTTTTTTTAATCAGCCTTCTATTTTATTTCAGGAAATGTAGATGCTTCCATTGCCCTGCTCATAAAGTCCCAGCTTACTCTGTCAAATGCTTTCTCTGCATCATGACCCACCAACAACAATGGTATTTTCTTGCATTCTGCTTCCCTCTGGATAATCAATGTTCTGTTAATGTTGTCAAATGTTTGCCTCCCCTCCACAAAACCATATTGATCCGTATCTATCAGTTTTGGCGTTACTTTCTTTTAGCCATTATAGACATGAACTCTTTATAATCTTGGTTTAGTATTGAAATGGCCTGTATGAAGATGGATCTTTACCCTCTAGGCATTACAGCTACCACTGTTTTCTTCCATGATGGTGGTACTGCTCATCTTCTTAAGATACTGTTAAACCAAATATTACAGATAAAAAATTAAAATACTTATAGGCAAAACCGAAGTACAGCGAGCATATAAAACCAAATCGTACTTTATTCAGGTAAGCGCTTTCACCACATCAGCGTGGCTTCTTCAGACCTTAACACACACAAATAAAACATACACTTATAAAACATTTCAAGTTTAAATCATCCAATCATATGCAACATCCCTCCCATGCATCAATGACATCGTTCTCCATATTCCTTTAAAGACATACAACACTTTGTTGGATGTATAACAAATATGCAGTCCCTACTATAGTTAATGCAAACTCATATGTGCGCAAATCACCTAGGCGAACTCCTAGCTTTTAGTACAGGTTTAATAGAGACCACTTCATTAAGTTCAGCTCCCTTATCAGCCCTAAGTTTCCAAATCCATCTTACTCAGCCTCTTCAGTTTTATTCTCAATATTACCCCTTCTGGCCGTTTCACATATAACTTCAATTACTCTAAATTTAAAATAATGTCCAAGTCTAGTTTTCAAAACATACTTAGCCATAGCATTATTCCTATTTCCATTCTTAACACTATATAAGTGTTCTCTCACACGTTCTTTGAGAGTATGATCTGTCTTCCCTATATAAAACTTTGAGCGACATATGCATCCCGCTATATAAACTGTGTATTTAGTATTACAATTGACTCTGACATTAAACTTGTACAACTTCCCAGTGTCCGGATGTAAAAAATCCAAGGGTTCTCGGTCTATATATACGCAGTATTTACATTTACCACATGGATGTGTCCCTTCACTTATTTTACTCATATCCTTACCCCTATCAGGATAACAAAGTAGTTACTTCATAGATTGACAATTCTTATAACAGTAACTTGGGTTAGTACCCACTAGTTTAGCAATCTTCTCATCTGTTAGAAGAGTTGGCCAGTTCCTCTCAACGATCTGCTTAATGCTAGTAACATTGCTAGTATAACAGACAGCTCCTCTTCTGTCTTGTGTACAATGAGTAATCATTCTCCTCTGCTGTCTCCCACTTTTAGTACTTTGTCTTTCTGCCACAGCGTTATCCAAATCAGCTCCTTCTGTTGGTAGGATTGCATCTTTACTATTTAAGGTCTAGGTTGCTTTCTTGTAGCCAGGTTTGGAGCTTACACACGATGTGCCCTTTCAACTAACAACTGCTGTGGAATACCAGTCCAGTTGCTTATTTGTGCTTTAATACATTTAATGCAGTCTTTTCCTTCCAGGTTCTGTGGTATAGCTGAAAATCTCAGGTTTACACTACCTGCTCTGTCCTCTTAATTCTGTTATTTTTTTAAACAACTCTTCCTGAGCAGTCTCTTATTCACAGTCTTTTCTTCATTTTGACCTCTGATTTTTGCAGCCTTATCTTGTCTGAATATCTATTTAAAGCTTCCTCCATTTTTCACAGCCTTTTGTTGTTTGTGTTGATACACTCCATCAGTGTTTTGTTTATTTTACCCAGGTCTGAATGCAGTTGTCTTATATCTTCCTGTAGTGTATTGGAAATCATGTCTGAAGGTTGCATTTCTTTGCAGAACAGCTGAAGAACTTTCCCCAGTCAGTCTTTCTTTCTTACTTTTTGTAGCTGTTTTTTTTTCCCCATGTCTTCTATATTTCTTTATTCCTGGCATCCTGGCAATGCACTTACTAACAAGTTACTAAAATATACCCATAAACACAAGTCTACTGGCCTTCTCTGCATTTGTGTATTCACACTGGGAGAGCTAGAAATAAGCTGTTACTCAGTGTGCAGACCTTTTGGAAGTAGGAAGTCCCTTTCTAGTCAAGCCACATTTTTGGAGTAATCTTGTAGGCTTTTGGATGTTCTTGCTATTCTCATCCTCTTGGATTTTATGATGTTTCCTTTGGTGACTCTTGCGTGCATGCTGCTGTCATAGACAAAGTTAACTTTTGTGGGTTTCCTGAATAGGTTGTTCCTTAACTTGCCGATGGAGGGGGTCCTTAAAACATCGTGAGGTCCAGAAAGTTGACTATCTTTTTTGTGTTTGGTTGTGAACCTCCAAAATCATGTGGAGTCTAAATTTAATTAAAAACTCTACCAGAGCAGGTCTTCCACTTAAGATTCCCCTGTCCCTTTCTCTTTGTCTATACTCTAAGAATTGCTGGTATGGAAGGCAGTCTCTAGCCTGCAATCCAGATGTCTTCTTGACCTCATCCCATTCTGTTACATTTCCTGCTGTATTTATTTGCTCACAGCATCTTTGATTAATTTGCCAGTTTTCTTCAGTAACTTCCAACCCCTCTCGCCTATTTTCTGTACCCCTCCATGCTGTTATCACTATTGTCAATATCTTCTTTCACCATTCTCATGCTAACTTAATTCTTAGAATGCTTTCTGCTACTTTGTGAATATAATATATTGTGTGGTGGTGGTTCTTTTCCTTAAATATCTGCTTCCATAATCCTGCACACACGCTGTTCCTTGAACATCTCTCCTGCTTCATCATCCTCATTTTGAATTATACCCTTTTGCTTGCATCATGTATATGAGCATTAATGGTGTAGCTCTGAAATATCAGGTAGTCCTAAACCACCTTATTCTGTTGGATCACCTTATTCCACTTGTCTCTTACCATTTTTCCCTCCTAGAGAAATTCCTTCAACTCTTTATTTCAACATCACTCTTAACCTGTATATAAAACTGAAGGGACTAAAAACCTTTTCACTGTTTGTATCATACTATCCGTATCCATAAACAAGAGCTTCCATTTTCTCAATGTTTATATTGTTTTAAATTTAGTCTCTTCACACACATCATGAGCGGTCGTAACAGAAGCCTTTTAATCCATAATCCTAAATAATGCATCTTATCATTTCCCCTTAAGTATAGGTGTTGATGAACCTAACCTATCTGTATGCGGTTACATAATTTATGGCTATAACCTTTGTTTTATCTTCATTAATTTTGTAACCCAAAAAGACTTGAAACTGTCTCAAAATGTTCAATACTGAAATTTATCAGGTACAAAATAGTATCATCTGCAAATAAAGCCAATTTTTCTTGATTATCATACCAGCTGTATAATTGAATTTCCAGGTCCCTTATTTTTTTTTGACAGTGGCTCTAAATATAAACAAAGGGCGAAAAGGACACCCCTGCCTGGTTCTTGTGTTCAAACGCAACTTATCAGAGAGGAACCCTCCAACTTCTTGCCTCTGACCCTTCATATATCCTCCTAATTAACCTTATTATTGCATCAGGAAACACAAATGCTTCCATTTCTCTACTGATAAAATCTCAGCGAACTCGAAGTACTTGGTTATTTTTTCTGTCCATCAAGACTCGCCAACAACAGTGGTTTTATTTAAATTATTTTTCCCTCTGGGTCATCATTGTTTTAATCTTGTCAAATGTTTGCCTTCCATCAACAAAACCACACTGATCCATTTCTGTAAAGTTTGGTAACACCATTGCCATTCTTTTAGCTTTTATAGAGATAAACACTTTATAATCATGGTTTAAAATTGAAGTGGGTCTATATGAAGCTGGTCTGATGATTTATACCATATTTAGGCAATACAGCCACTTTACCTTTCTCCCAAGATGCTGGGGCTTCTCCTTTTAAGATAGTGTCAAACAAAGTCTTCCAAATCTTCATCACTTTCTTCCCTCTAGCTTCCACAAGAATACCAGTTGTTCCTGGTAGCTTTCCTGAAGATAGATTATACATCACTGTTATCTCATCTCCTCCTGTCTTGGGTGTTAGTTGTTGAGCCTGATCTACCTCTAATGTTGGCATAATTAAGTCTTCCATAAATATTTCCATTTGTGCTCCACATTCCTCTGCTTTAAGCAAATTTTCATAAAATTTCTGCAGTATATCTAAATATTCTACAGAATCTCTTGTTTTTATTGTTAGAGGCTTCCTATGTTTGGTAAAGCGCCAAAAACAGCAAAATGAAGCACCTGGATAGCTGTTTCCACAGAATAGCATTTTATTCAAGGATATCAAAGCACAACCCAATGCTCACTAATGCTGACCACAACAGTAAACAGTATGTTTTCGTCCACAACTTCGTCAGATAACTGCAAGCATCCCCTTGAAACATATATATATATATATATATATATATATATATATATATATATATATATATATTCCTATCATTAAATTAAATTATTCAATTAACCCACTTTAACTATTAGCATACCAATTATTAAAATCATTATAGAACACAAACCCTTCCTCAACCATATTCCTCATTCAGAAGACATTTACATGTACTTTTACTAAAAGTTTTACTACGCTATCACTAAAAGTGTATATATAATATAAATGTAGGTATAAATGTACTACAGACCTCCATTCACTAAAATATATTAATATATTAAAAGACAATCTATTAAAGATATGTTCGTGACCTCTAGTGGCTAAAATTAATATTGCATGAATGTTAAAATACCTTAAATTAATGCAAATTTAAAACCCATACACCCAGAATCTACAATTCATCACTTTTTGTGAAAATCTTGGAAGGTTAAAACAACATTTGGTCGGAAAACCCATGTATACAAAAACAGGTTACACGTTCACTTAAGCAAGGCATATAAAGGATATTAAAATATAAATGTGTGTCAAAAGGTATATGCAAGCATGTTATTAAAAATATAAATCAAATTATGTTAGAAATTGTGTTAAAAATTGTTTAAAATTCTTTCACAATTTTGCTGCCCTAAGCTTCAGTACAGATGCTAGGAAAACCATATCATTCAGTCATGGCCATTTGTTCGATTCTAAAACCAATTGCTAGTATAACTCCCTATAACTCCAGTTTGGTTTCCCATGCACCCCCTCCTAATATCAGATTTGACTTCTAATACAAAAAATGTAAATGAGGTTCCATATTTGAGTGTGTTTGTAAAGTGCATTCCTACTATTCCCTTTCCTAATATCGTAGGTATGCTCATAAATCCTCCTCTTCAAACATCTCTCCATTTTTCCTATATAAAAACCTTCACATTCCCCACATAGGGCTACATAAACCAGCCCTTTAGAATCACAGTTAGAGTAAGGAATGGATCTAATGTATTACTTTCTGCTAGGAAAATATATCTTGGACAAGTTAGAGATGTATGAGCCTTGTTGGCAGGCCCCACATTTATATGTTCCTAACTTTTTCCTCTCTGTGTTAAAATATCTATTCTCTAAAATATTTTAATGCATCTACCCTTTTTGAACACAAATTTTAAAGGTTCATCAAACCTAAGATTTAAATCACTAATCTTTGAAAACCTGTCCCATTCTTTTTACTATTTCTTTAATGACATTAGCATCACCACTATAATCTGGAATATATAGATTACTGAGATCATTTCTAACCTCAGTGTTTGGAATATTGGTCCCACTCACCACATCCTCTATACCCAGGATAGGAGCAAACTTACTGTTTCTGTTCAGAATGACTTCATTATATTGTTACAAATTCGGAGAATGAAGGGGCGTGTCAGCTAGATGAAGAGGAAACTGCTATGGTTGCCTGTCCTCATGTTAACATTGGAGATGGGTGTAAGGAGACTAATGGTGATAGAAATGCAGTTATTTCTGGTAATATTACAAGTTTAGAGTACAGAAACACTCTACGAGCGAGGGTGTAAGGGAACAGAGGCGGAAATGCTAAAAGAACACAAGGGGACTTTTTCCAAATATACAAACTATACTGGACCTAATTTAGACACTTGGTTAAACCAATGTATTTCTTTTGAAAAGCCTATAGCAAGAAAGGCAAATAATGAAATGGACACTTGTGTCAACAACTTAAATTATGGGATTTGTTTAACTATAAATCCTTGAATGTTGACAATGTTTATTTGAGACACTGCATTCATTTAAAAATTGTACCAAAGGGGTTGAGGGTTTACAGGTTTCCAAATAATGTTGAAATGGGCTCAGAATTTCATCTTGAACTGTTGGATATATTTGACACTTGCGGTCTAAATATATTGAAAGCTATAATTAAACAAAATGAAAGGTTAATGGAAAGTCTTAATGATAAAATTTGTAGGGAAAATGAGTGTTAGGTTAATGATTTAATGTTTAGGGTAGATGAAGAAAAGAGGAAATATTATAAATTAAGGGCAAGTGTGGATGATAAAATGGATATGATTATTAATAGGAAAAAGAGGAAAATGGAAAGGGATTTGAATGATTATGCACAAAAAACACATTATCCTAAACCCAAAAATTATGTCAACTTTTTTCAGGGGATAGGGGTCCTTATAGGAAAGAGAGAGTAGGACCACATTTTGACAAGGGGGATAAAGCATATGCTAATAATAGAATAGAAACTGACATGCATTATGAAAATGTGGAGGAAGTGGGAGATTTAAATGACCCTTTAGAATACCCCCCCATTCAAAGGTCCGAGGGACTGAGAAGCAAAGCATCAGTGGGTTATTACCAGGACAGTTGGAGGGGGTGGGGCAACAAAGGGAGGAAATAGGGTCATTAGAAGAAATATATGGAAGGTCGGATTTTAACAACATGGATGTGGTAGCAGAAGCATCGGGGGTTAGGCTAACGCATCAGGGTTACACTTTTTAACTATAGTATTACTAGGGCGGCCACGGTGGTGCAGTGGTTAGCATTGTCGCCTCATAGCAAGAGGTTTGATCCTCGGCTGGGGTGCCTTCTGTGCGGAGTCTGCATGTCCTCCCTCCGGGTGCTCCAGTTTCCTCCCACATCCCAAAGACATGCTGCAGGTGAATGGGACACTCTCAATTGGCCCTAGGTGCGAGTGCGTGTGTGTGTGCCTTCTGTGGAAGGTTGGGCGCCGGGCTGGCAACTCGACACTGTAAAACTCCACTGCCAATCATGAGCGGACAGGTGATCCGCTGTGGTGACCCCTAACCAGGAAAAAGCCGAAAGAAGTAGTATAGATATTACTAATGGATTTTTTGAACTGTGGGCCAAGGGCTTTAAATTTGTTCCAAAGAAAAAAGTGAAATTAGTAAAACGATTATTGATCTTAAACTATTTGTGCGTAAGAAAAATCTTGAATTATTAATTAATGAACCTGGTAGAGTTGAGGACAAACCAAAAAAGAAAAGTGTAGGGAAACCTCCATTGCACCCACAATTAAATTTTGAAAATGTTAGTAAGTTAAGGGAGAACATTCATAAGAATAAAGTTTGGGCCAATCTGACAAATTTGGACACACTGAGAGAAAATAAATCTGTAAGGGTAATGAAACCGGATTGGGGGGGGGGGCACGGTTTTATTGGATACAATCATATACGAAAGTAAAATGGAATTATTATTAGATGAAAACAAATGCAAAGTTATCTTTAAACAAAATTAATATTGCTTATAAGAAAATATATAAAACTTTGAAAGGGATGTATAGACCTTTGAAACCTTTAGATATTTGTATAATAAAGAACCTAGAGTACCTAATATATTCGAATCCCAAAAGTACATAAAAATGTGGAGGACCCCCCCCCCCCCAATGAGACCGGTGGTAGCAGCAAGCCAGTCAGTGACAGCCCCAATTGCTAAATATTTGCATTATAAATTGAAGGATATTTCTGTCAAAGTCCCCAATGTGTTGAAAGACTCGTGAGATTTTTTTAAGAAGTATAAGTAAAAATTTATTTAATGATAGTTATTTTTATTACTATCGATATTATGGATCTTTTTACTTCTATCCCACATAGAGAAGGATTTGAATTTTTAGAAGAAATTTTAAGGAAGAATGAGAGTTTTAATGATGGCATCTATGTGATTTTGGTTTTAATGGAGATGGTATTAAATTATAATTTTATTTATTTTGAGGGGGAGTTTTTCAAACAGATAAAAGGGGTAGCTAGGGGGGCTATGTGTGCTCCAACCTTTGCTAATTTGGTATTGTCCTGGTGGGAACATAAATATATATTTCATTCTGATTACAAAGATAGTTGGGTGCTTATAAACGATTTTTAGATGACATATGTATTTTTGGGTGGACAGTGAAGAAAGTTTTGGGGAATTCTTTAACTATATTTCAAATAGTACGGGATTCTATTTTACGTACAAGATAGGTACGATGAAATAAATTATTTGGATGTGAATATTAGGAAGGATACAGTTAATGAATGATATGTATCGGGAGTCCATAGGACAGACACTTATTGTAATTCCTTTTTACACTTTGAGTGCACACGCTTATTCACAGAAAAAAGGTATTGTGAAAGGTTAATACGTTAGGGGTAGTTGAATGACCTCAGATGACCAGGATTTTATCAAAGAGGGTGATTTATTAAAATTAATGTTTATAGAGAGGGGCTACCTGGAAAATTTGATCAATGAAATATATAATGAAGTCATTCTGAACAGAAAACAGTAAGTTTGCTCCCATCCTTGTTATAGAGGATGTGGTGAGTGGGACCAATATTCCAAACAATGAGGTTAGAAATGATTTCAGTAATCTATATATTCTAGATTATAGTGGTGATGCTAATGTCATTAAAGAAATATTAAAAGAAGAATGGGACATGTTTTCAAAGATTATTTAAATCTTAGGTTTGATGAACCTTTGAAATGTGTTGAAAAAGGGTAGATGCATTAAAATATTTTAGAGAATAGATAGTTTAACACAGAGTGGAAAAGGGTATGAACATATAAATGTGGGGCCTGCCAACAATGCTAATATATCACTAACTTGTCTGAGATATATTTTCCTAGCAGAAAGAAATGTATTAGATCCATTTCTTACTCCAGCTGTGATTCTAAAGGGCTGATTTATGTAGCCCTATGTGGGAAATGTAAAGGTTTTTATATAGGAAAAATGGAGAGATGTTTGAAGAGGAGGATTTATGAGCATACCTACGATATTAGGAAAGGGAATAATAGGAATGCACTTTACAAACACACTGAAATGTGTAGTGGAGCCTCTTTTATGTTTTTTGTATTAGAAGAAGTCAAATCCGATATTAGAGGGTGTGCATGGGAAACCAAACTTGAGTATAGGGAATTATACTGGCAGTTGGTTTTAGAATCTAACAAATAGCCAGGATTGAATTATATGGTTTCCCTAGCACCTTTATTGAAGCTTAGAGCAGCAAAATTGTGAAATAATTTTTAAACATAATTTTTAACACAATTTCTAACATAATTTGATTTATATTTTTTTAATAACATGTTTGCATATACCTTTTTGACACATTTGTTTTTTAATATCCTTTTATATGCTTTGCTTAAGTGAACATGTAACCTGGTGTTGTATACATGGGTTTTCCGATCAAATGTTATTTTAACCTTCCAAGATTTTCACAAAATGTGATGAATTGATGTAATTTATGGGTGTATGGATTTTAAATTTGCATTCATTTATGGTATTTTAACATTCATGCAATGATATTAATTTTAGCCCCTAGAGGTCACTAACATCTTTTAATATATTAATGTCTTTTAATAGGGCAACAGCAGTGGTGCAGCGATTAGTGTTGCCGCCTCACAGCAAGAGGTTCTCCAGTTTGATCCTCGGCTGGGGTGCCTTCTGTGCGGAGTCTGCATGTCTTACCTGTGGTCATGTGGGTTTCCTCCGGGTGCTCTGATTCCTCCCACATCCCAAAGACATGCTGTAGGTGGATTGGACACTCTAAATTGGCCCTAGGCATGTGTGTGTGTGTGTGTGTGTGTGTGTGTGTGTGTGTGTGTGCGCGCCTTCTGTGGAAGGATGGGCGCCAGGCTGGCAACTCGACACCGTAAAACTCCACTGCCAATCATGAGTGGACAGGTGATCCGCTGTGGCGACCCCTAACTGGGAAAAGCTGAAAGAAGAAGAAGAATGTCTTTTAATATATTAATGTATTTTATTGAACAGAGGTCTGTAGTATATTTATACCTATATCTATATCTATATTATATATACACTTTTAATGATAGAGTAGTTAAAGTTTTATTAAAAGTAGATGTAAATACCTTCTGAGTGAGGAATATGGTTGAGGAAGGGTTTGTTTTCCATAATCATCATCATCATCTTCTTCTTTCGACTGCTCCTGTTTGGGGTCTCCACAGCGGATCATCTGTTTCCATTTCTTCCTGTCCTCTGCATCTTGCTTTGTCACACCAACCACTTGCATGTCCTCTCTCACCACATCCATAAACCTTATCTTAGGCCTTCCTCTTTTCTGTTACCTGGCAGTTTCATCCTTAGCATCTTTTTCCCAATATACTCAGCATCCCTCCTCAGGACATGTCCAAACCAACGTAATATTTCCTCCCTGGCTTTGTCTCCAAACCTGGGCTGACCCTCTAATATACTTATTCCTAATTCTGTCCACCCTCGTCACACCCAGTGCAAATCTTAAAATCTTTAACTCGGCCACGTCCAGCTCTGACTCCTGCCTTTTTGTCATTGCCACTGTCTCCAACCTATATAACATAGCTGGTCTCACTACCCTCTTGTTAGACCTTCCCTTTCACTCTTAATGGTACTAGTCTGTCACAAATCACTCCTGACACTCTTCTCCATCCTGCCTGAACTCGTCTTCACCTCTCTTCCACACTCACCATTACTCTGAACTGTTGATCCCAAGTATTTAAACTCATCCATCTTCGCCACCTCTACTCCCTGCATCCTCACCATTCATGTAGTCTCCCTCTCATTCACACACACATATTCTGTCTTAGTCCTGCTGAGCTTCATTCCTCTTCTCTCTAGAGCATATCTCCACCTCTCCAGGGTCTCCTCCACCTGTTCCCTACTCTCACTACAGATCACAATGTCATCTGCAAACATCATAGTCCACGGGGACTCCTGTCTGATCTCATCTGTCAACCTGTCCATCACCATTGCAAATAAGAAAGGGCTCAGAGCTGATCCTTGCTGTAATCCCACCTCAACCTTAAACACATCCATCACTCCCACCACACACCTCACCGCTGTCACACTACCCTCATATATATCCTGTACCACTCTTAAATACTTCACTGACACTCCCGACTTCCTCATACAATACCACAACTCCTCTCTAGTCACCCTGTCATATGCTTTCTCTAAGTCCACAAAGACACACTGCATCTCCCTCTGACCATCTCTGTACTTCTCCATCAACACTCTCAGAGCAAACATCGCATCTGTAGTGCTCTTTCCTGGCATGAAACCATACCGCTGATCACTTATTACCTCCCTTCTTAACCTAGCTTCCACTTCTTTCCCATAACTTCATGCTGTGACTGATCAATTTAATCCCTCTGTAGTTACTATAGCTCTGCACATCACCCTTATTTTTAAAAATTGGTATCAAAACACTTTCTCCATTCCTCAGGCATCCTCTTACTTTCCAAGATTTCATTAAACAATCTAGTTAAAAACTACACTGACATTTCACCTAAACACCTCCATGCTTCCACAGGTATGTCATCTGGACCAACAGCCTTGACCATCCTCTTCATAGCTATCCTTACTTCTTCCTTGCTAATCCACTGCACTTCATGATTCACTATCCACACATCATCCAACCTTCTCTTCCTCTCATTCATTTCATTCATCAGCCCCTCAAAGTTCTCTTTCCATCTGCTCAACACACTCATCTCGCTTGTGAGTACGTTTCCCTCATTGCCCTTTATCACCCTTACCTGCTGCACATCTTTATTAGCTCGTTCCCTCTGTCAAGCCAATTGGTACAGGTCCTTTTCTCCCTCCTTAGTGTCCAACCTTTCATACAACTCTTCATACGCCTTATCTTTAGCCTTCGCCACCTCTCTCTTTGCCATGCACCTCATCTCCTTATACTCCTGTCTACTTTCTTCATATCTCTGACGATCCTATTTCTTCACCAACCTCTTTCTCTGTATACTGCCTGTACTTCCTCATTCCACCACCAGGTCTCCTTGTCTTCCTTGCTCTTTCCAGATGTCACACCAAGCACCTTTCTAGCCATCTCCCTTACTAGCAATGCTGTAGTTACCCAGCTGTATGTTAACTCTGCACTGCCTCCCAGTGCCTGTCTTAACTCTTCCCTGAACTCCACCTCACAATTACCCTTTTTCAGTTTCCACCATTTGATCCTTGGTGCTGCTCTCGCACTCCTCCTCTTGATCACCAGTAACATCCTACAAACCATCATCCTATGTTGCCTAGCTACACTTTCCCCTGCCACCACTTTACAGTCTCCAATCTCCTTTTGTGTTCCATAATGATTTTAATAATTGGTATGTTAATAGTTTAAGTGAGTTAATTGAGTAATTTAATTTAATGATAGGGATATATATCTATATATATATATATCTATATATATATATATATATATATATATATATATATATATTAGTTGTGGATGAAAATGTACTGTTTACTGTTGTGGTCAACGTTAGTGAGTGTTGTGCTGTGCTTTGATATCCTTGAATAAAATGCTATTCTGTGGAAACGGCTATCCAGGCGCTTCATTTTCTGTTTCCTATGTTTGGTGACAACCCTTTCAACTGTGTGTTGACTGTTCTAAAAGCATTTGTGCTGTGGAGTTAGCAAAACGTTGCTTAACAGCAGACTTTTTTAAACTCATGCAAATTATCCAGATACTCCGTTATTCTATCTTTAGCACTCTGCAGTTGCACCTCTTCTTGTTCTCTGCTCTTATTCTGTAATACTTTAACATTTATCAGTCTCTCTAAGTAATTCCTATTACTGTTATTTTTATGTTTTTAATATATTAGTATTAAAGTTGCGAATACGGTTTTAACACGTTTTTAGTATGTTAGTAGTTTTGATTGTTTTGTAATTCCTATTACTGCTTAACCATGTCTTTTTTGTTTGTACTCTATTTTTAAACTCCATTTTAATTTTATCCCACTCACTAGCTATAATTTATGAAGATATTTTTATCTTCCCTAATAACTCCCAAATAGTTTCCACTACACATTCTGTAAATTCCCCGCTTTTTAACTTAAATGGGAAAGTGCCAGTGTCTTGTTTTTACATCATTACCTTGCATTTTATATCTTATTGTATGTTAGGGCGTAATATGTTCTAGTACTGAATTCACATCCTCCATACCAAATATTTTCATACATTTAACACATCTATCCTCTTTTATTATATTTTTGCTGTCTGGGTCCCCAATACATCCGTACTATACTATTGCAAATAAAATTCCAGTCTCCACCAATGCTTAATATTTCTTGCATAAAAACTGATTATTTCTTTAAAAATGTTCTTAAGCTCCCTAATAGCAGTTTTTATTGGAATATGAATATATGCCAGCGTAATCCTCTGCCCCTGCCAGTAGTCCCTTAATACTACAAATCCACCATCATTATTTTTTATTTCCCCTTCTGTCACTATTGAAGCCCATCTAACAAGTAGTATAATTACTCACATTTTCATTTGTCCCTGTTGTTCTGCTGAGTATCCATTCTGAAATTCTTTCTTTGATTCATATGCGCATATTCTTTTCCAAATGTGTATCCTGCAGCATTGGTATTTGCTCTTTGCATTTCTTAATATAATTCAATAGTCTTTCCTTTTCATGTATACCTGTAAGGCCATTTACATTCCAGGATAATATGGATAGCGTAGCCATTTTGATTAAACAAAAAAAAAAAAAATGTACATGACAGTTTTTTAATGCCTATTTCCAAGTTTGACTTGCATGCACACACTGTTTGGCAGGCTAATCTTTTATACAGCTTTCTTCTCATCTCTGAACCTATATCACATTTTTCAAAACTTATTTTTTTTTCCTTGAGAGTGATTAGTAAAACAAAATACATTTTTCAGAACACCCCCATCCCCTATTAACTTAGAAGAAATGCAGAAAACTTAGTACAGCTTCAAAAGTTTAGCCCTTCACTTGGAACAATTGCCTCAAATCAACATCTGTATCCACAGACATTACCTAACCTAAAATTAAGGTTACCAATGTTAAAGTGCATGTTGCAGCTTGTATTTCGTATGTGCATTGATTGCTTTCTGTTCTTTTATTATCTCTGTACCCCTCCCAGATGTGAAAACAGGTTGTTTCCTTTCAGAAAATACTAACTTTCAGCCCTAAGAAAAAGTGCACTGGCTGTCTTTCAGTAAAACAAAATTGTGCACTTTTCTAATTAAATGCATTAAAGTGTTAAGGCTGCTATCCCTTATTCACTACCCATAATTCCAAACTGTATTTTTCACTGAACTGCTTGCCATTGTACCTTTAAATGTTGCATTTCTCTCCGCAAAGAATGCTTAAAACTCTCAAATTTAATTGCTTACACCTGCAGACAGCTTGTCTTCATGTAAAAGTAGTCAGCAACGAATCTGTAAATTTCAGTCAGAACAGAATGTACAGCTGCCTTCAGCTGCAGATGTCTTAACTTCCACTTAATGTCTGCTTTGCAAAAAAAAAAACCCAACATCTCTGCAAATGTAAGAAACTTATAATTTTTACAGCTTTCATGTTTTTTTCTTATTTTTCAAGACTTCTTGCTTACAAAAACACTTATTTATAGCTTAAGCCAAGATTATTAATCTAGACCATGACCTTTGTAAAAATGAAGAATCCAACAGGAGGCAGAAGTGAAACCAACATTTTTATTCCACAGCACTGAGTGATTTCGTCCAAATTTCATGGACTTCATCATTCAAAAATAATATTGGTTTCACTTCTGCCTCCTCCTTTTAAATTCTTGGTTTTCCTACTATATTTCTTGTCATTTAGCCCTGTAAAAATGACAAAATATCTTAATTCTACATATAATATATACATATCATGAGAACACTTTTATACCCCACCCCAACAGCTCAAGATCATTGCATACACAGTGAACTTGCTTTTGTCAAGCATTTCTGCTTTTGTTATACTGTCTGCATTTCTTATATGTAAAATGTACTTGTTTACTTTAATATCTTTAACACATACAGCAGCCACTGAATGGACGCCCCCAGATTTAAAATACTCTGACTACACAAAACTGCTGTACTATATAAGACATGCATTTTGTGTCATGAAATGCTTTATATAACTACTAAGAACAAAATTGTATTACAGTAACTTTTCCCCTTTTAGTGTCCTCCTAAACATTAATGACATAAAGGGAGATTTTTTTTAAGTCCACCCACAAGTTTAATAAAGTCAACAGAAGTAGTACAGTCTTTCTCATATACTTTTTCTGGCAAAGCCATACTTCACAAACGTGCTTGATGTTTTACAGTCTCCCACTTATTCATTAAATTCAGTTTTGCTGGTCGTCTTCCTGTTCTTCTCCATCTCCCATCACCAGACTCTGGTTCAAGTCCAAGGTAGTTCTGGTTCTTTAATTCCTGTGATTTTTTTTTCTGTCTTAAGCATTTTCCTTTGGAACATTGGAAAATGTTTCACGTACAGTTTCTCTATAAGCTTTATTGTGAGAAGCATTACAAGTGGAGCCCCCTTCTGTTTATTTGCTCATGTTTTGTTGGATGGACTTTTTCTTTCTTAGCTTTTTCTGCATCAAAAATGTCTTTCATCCTCCTGGAAAAAAATATTCTGAAGACACAGAATTATTTAACCTGACGTTCTCAATCTTCATTCCATCCTTGACAGGTGGATTTGGTTCCGATATTGGAACTAACTTGGCCGTTACTATCGCTGTCACCAGCCAAAACCTCTCGAGCTTCACCACTACTGAGAATCCTTCTCTCTGGTTACCTCAGATCTCATTTGCCACTTCCGAAAACTGGCGTGTCTAGCTATTACTCTCGAGCGCTAGTGGGTATAGGTAAATTTTTTGTCTTTTTCTTAAAGTTTCTGCTTCTTTCCTGTTTTATCTATCTTCATTCACTTTATGTATTCCTATAAGTATCATTGTTGGTACTTCTCCCCTTTACACTTTTGTGCATTTCCCACTGTCATTGCTGATAGTTTCCCCTCTCCTCTCTCTTTCATAGGTTTTTCCCTTCTCTGTGCATGCTAGTGTATTTCTGTGACTATCCTCGCTGATAGTTCCTCCCCCTTTTGGTTTCCTTTATTAAAATAGAAATAGTAAAAATCTTTCTGTAGCCTTTTTCTTTAGAGTGATATTTTTTTCTAAACTGTATTTTTCTAGCTGCTTCCTCACTTTGACATGGCTGAAATGGATAAGGACCCCTCTGGTTTAAAAAATTCCAGATGTGTGGTCATAAAATTCCCAACGATTTTCATTCTGTGTTTATTGTCTAAGCCCCTTCCATTTACAGGAAGGCTGCAGCATTTGTCATGCCTTTAGACACCAGGCTGTTGTGGAAAGGTGTAATAAGCTTATTCTAAAAGGACTGCAGTTTTTGGGGAAGCCTTATCCAATTTAGATAAAAGACAAATGTTTCATCCCCTTCATCCTCGTCTTCTATTGATAAATCTAAGAAATGTCTCTCTCCCGACCTCCTTGTCAGTTCGAAATACCAAGAAATTGAAGATGTCTGTTCCAAAATTTCCCATGGAACCACAGGCCTCTGCTGCTGACAGTTCGGTGCTGACGTCCATTCTGGCAACGATTACAATTTCAAGTCCTTTGATGTATAAGGCCTCAATAGAGGATATGACTACTGTCCCACCTACTAAGACGTTTTTGCCTAGCACTACTTACTCTCCATCAATTGATCCCTTTACTGGGGAGCTCCCAGAAGTCTTTTTGCAGAGGCCTAAGTCCCCTTCCATGTCCTCGGTCCACTCTACCAAAAGTCTTTCAGAACTTGACGTGGAGAGGCTAGTGAAAGAAATTTTGTGGGCTAGAGGGCTTTTAGGCCCCCTTCGGTACCTACCCCCTTCAGGTCTTGTTACCAAAACTTTTTTTTACACTATTGACTACTCCTCCTCTAACCTCTTTGGAGGTCTTAGAGTCCTCTGTTCCAGAGCTGTTGGCACCTACTGTGACATTTCCGGAGTTGTTCGCTTCTTCAGAGCTGGTAGTTACCCTGAGCTTTTCAGTTATCTCTGAACTGGAGACCTCCTGGAGCAGTGGCTACCTTACCAGTTATGTGAACAGGTCTTGACTCCAGGTTTTTCAGTCTCATCCCTGCTCCTTGGGACTTCGACTCACATTAGTTCTGCTCCGACTCTGGTCTCGAGTGTTGGTTCTTAGGAGATAGGAATAACCCCGGTTTCGAGGCAGTCTTTCTCTGTTCCGGGCTGCCTTCTGTCTTCAGGGGTGCTGGCCTTCGAAGCTATGTAGAGGGCCCTTTCTCTTGCAAAGACTCAGTTGGCGCCTACCCCCCTCAGAACAGGTACCTCCCTCTGGTTCAGTTATTCATTCTGCCTCTCCACTGGGACAGCAGGTGCTGAAGCCTCAGGTGTCACAGGCAGAAGTGCTTTCATCTTCTGATACCTTCCCAGATTATTCCCCTGAGGAGGTTCCCTCAAAAAAAAGAAGTGCAAGAAGAAGCACTTGGATTCTCCCTAGGAATCATTCACTGAAGGCACAGATTTTGATGGGGGGGGAAGGGTACCCACAGTCGCCCCTGGAAGATGTCTCATTGTTTTTCTGGAGCCTATGGCTATAGTGACCATGGATGCCTCCCAGATGGGGTGGGGGGCATGATCTGGGCAAGACAGTCCAAGGCACTTAGTCCCTATTAGAGACCAACTTTGCACATCAGTGTTCTGGAGATAAGAGCAGTGCTGCTTTTTTGCAGGCCTTTCAGACAGCTATTTCTCAGGGAACTATTGCATTTAAAATGGACAATATGTCTGTGGTTTGGTACATCAACAAGCAGGAGGGAACAAAGTCTTACCCCCTTTGTCAAGAAGCCCTCGGAGTGTGGCAGTGGGAGACCTCATTCAGCCAATTTTTCTAATAGCAATGCACATCCCAGGGAGTTCTGATATGATTGCAGACAAGCTAAGCAGATGAATATTTCAGCATCATGAGTGGTCTCTCTGTCTAGAAGTAGCAAAAGTGATATTCCACCATTGGGGTTAACCTTGCTGTGACCTGTTCGCATCTCCCCTAAACAATAAGTGCAGAAATTACTTTGCCCTGATTCCCCTTTACGAGAAAGTCACCCAGAGATGCTGTCCTCCACGATTGGCCCCCTCCGGTCTGCTGTATGCTTTTCCCCCAGTACCTCTAATTCCCATATTTTTTACAGAAAGCACTCCGGTTGAAGAGCACAGTGATTCTCATTGCACCTTTTTGGCCTTGACAGATTTGGTTGCCCTTTCTTTGGCCTTATCTGATTTGACAACCTTGGATTCTGAACCCAGTGCCAGATCTTCTGTCCCAGCCAGATGGTCATGTTCGCGCAAACATTTTGAACTTCAAGTGGACTGGGTGGTTCCTCCAATTCCATTAATTGCCAGGCATCCTAATAGTTCCTCTCCATTACGCTACATCCTTCTGTCTGCTCACAAACCTTCCACTCAAAAACTGTACTCCAGTAAGTAGAAGAGATTTACCATTTGGGCTTATGAAAAAAAAATGTATCCCTTTTCCGCTTACATAGATGATGTCTTAGATTTTTTAGCCTGTTTGTTCAACACTGGAGCTTCTCCTTCCACCATCAAACTACAATTGGCTGCTATCTGTAATTTTCATAATGCCTTGGATGGGCATTCTTTAGCCTCTCAAAGACTTTGTATACCGTTCCTAAGAGGCACATTTCTGTTAAAACTCCTGTTCAAAGATTCGACTCTTCCTTGGGTCCTGAACCTAGTACTACAGGCAGTAATACATTCCCAAAAAGAAGTAAGCACCATAAAGGAGTTAACACAAGCACCACACTCAGTGTATTATTCAGTCAGCACTCACCTTTAAAGTAATGTTTATGGTTTTATTATTTTACTTTAAAGTTGAGTGCTGACCGAATATTTCACAGAACGTGGTGCTTGTGTTAACTCCTTTACGGTGCTTACTTCTTTTTGGATTTAAAAGTCTTCTTTAAGCACTCTCTCTACTTGGTTTTGGTTTTATTAGTAATACATTCCCCCTTTGAACCCTCTATGGAATGTGATCTGATATTTTTATCTTGGAAGATATTCTTTTTGGTAGCCATTACCTCTACCAGAAGGACTTCAGAGATCCAGACCTTGTCATCTAAATCTCCTCACCTAGTTTTTCATAAGGATAGGGTATCTTTACAAACAAACCCCTCCTTTCTACTCAAGGTTGTGTCAGAGGCTTATATTAACCAGACAATTAAATTTGCCTGTCTTCCCAAATCACTCCTAAAAAAGGA
Organism: Protopterus annectens; assembly: GCF_019279795.1. Classification (NCBI taxonomy): domain Eukaryota; kingdom Metazoa; phylum Chordata; order Ceratodontiformes; family Protopteridae; genus Protopterus; species Protopterus annectens. The sequence goes on from NC_056731.1 coordinate 901,702,856, forward strand.
GAGTATGCTGTACATTTATTAGATAGCCACAGACAATTACATTTCTACCTTCACAGAACAAAAAACATAAGACAATCAGGTGAACTGTTTTTCTTTTTCCAGTGCAAAGTTGGGCAAGGCCATCAGCAAGATTACTCTGTGACTGAAAGACTGCATTTCATTAATTTATGAAAAGAATAAATTAACCTTGCCTAAACCTGTCAAAGCACATTCTACAAGGTCTGTCGCCACTTCAACTGTCTTTCATTCTAGAGCTTCAGTGGATGACGTATGTGCAGCAGCTACGTGGGCTACTCCCATACCTTTATTACTCATTACAAACTGGAATTGGTCCCTAGGGGAAAATCATCCTGTGTCTTGATGGTGCTCAGGAATATCCTTCTATGACTACATGCAAGATTTTAGGTGGCTGTGGACTCTGTCCCACCTGTCAAGGATGGAATGAAGATTGACAACATCAGGTAAAGACATTATGTACTCGCTATGACATTCTGTGTTGTCTATCTTCATTCATCCTTGACCCCCCCCCGCATCCCCTGACCTCAATGATTTTTTGGTGGAGTGGATCATATTCACCAGAACTATTATGTTATCCAAGCACAGTAGATAAGACTTCATCTGGCTTACCTTTTATATGGATATAAATGTATAAATGGTTTACATGCTCCTGTACTTTCTGCAAACTCGATCTGAGGTAAATGAGAGTTAGGGATTCTGGGTAGAGGTGAAGCTGGCACGAGCTGTGGTAATGGCTAAGTCTGTTCCAATATCGGAACCGAACCAATCTGCCAAGGATGAATGAAGATAGACAACACAGATGTAATGTTATGCTGAGTATATAACTGTTTTATTATTATGTATTTGACATTTCTTTACTGGGGAAAGTCTGACTGGATGGGTGCCCATTTTCAGCGGAAGCCCAGGGAGAAAATCTCCAGAGACAATTAGCATATTGCATTAGCTTACTACAGAGCAACAATGAATGTTTTCACATACAAGAAAGAATATAAAATAATGGCTAGCACATCATTTTTACATATATTAGATGAAACATACTTGCACATTAATTACACACCGATACTGCTAAGAAGACTATATACATGAGTCGAGCGGTCTTTACAATTATATGATTCAGATCAGTATGATTCTGCTTGATAGTTAAATATGTTTTGTTTATTGTAATATACTTGTATACATATCTTATAGTATAAGGTTGAGAGAGGAGAATTACAGAAGACGGAAGTAGGAGTTAGACACTTATGTCTGTATTAGTAAAGTGTGGGGTATGGATAAGGGAAGAAGCAAAAGGAGAAAGAAAAGTTAGGGGACTGTATAGTGATAATAGTGTCAGGTGTAGGTAAAAGAGGCAAGAAATTATCAATTGCATAAAATATAATACCAAGATGGAGGGTAATGCTGTTGCATTTACAGATTAGAGTTTTATGATTAATCTGGTGTAGAAAATCAGCACAGCCATGTATCTGTAGATGTTTTTTAAGAGGGTGTGAAAGAATTGAGGGGTGTGTCTGTTTTTATAGATGTGGGCATAGTGTTCCATATTTTAGGTATGGAGTGAGAATACAGAGAATACCTTGCTGATTAGTTGGTTTAAGAACTGTGAGTTGAACTTTGATTGCAGAGGCTGTTTAGGGGAGTGTTTCTGTAGTATAGAATTTAAGGCAGATTTCTGGGGTAAATGTTTCTCTCTTGTGCCTGGTATACAGTGAATAATCATTTTCTACAAACACTGTCTCCAATTTTTAATACTTTTCCCTTCTGACAGTTTTGTCAGAACCAACTTTTTCTGCTGATATGTTTGCATCTTTACTAATACAGGTATTGGTTGCTTTCTTGTGGCCAGGTTTATAGCATACACTAAATATGCCCTTTCATTTGACAAATACTTGAGTGGAATCCCAGTCCAGTTGTTTGTGCTTTCATAAAATTAATAGTCTTTTCCTTCCAGTTTCTCTGATACAGCAGAAAATCTCAGATTTTCTCTGTGCACTCTGTCTTCTAACTCTACCATTTCTTGAAGCAGCTCTTCCAGAAAAGTCTCATCCACAGTCCGTCTTTTTTTCATTTCAGCTTGAGTTTTGAAATTGCTATTCATCTGAATAGCTAGTTCAAAAGCTTCTATTTTTCCAGCCTTTTGTTGTTTGAGTTGATGTAGTCTTCGAGTTCCATTTATTTCCATCTCCTGCGAGTACATTTGATTTGTTTTCCTTTTATTACTGGAAGCCATGTCTTGCACCAAAGCTGAAGCTTGAGCTTTTTTGATGAACAGCTGCAAGATTGTTCTCAGACAGGATTTTTCTCTTCACAGTTTCTGGTTGATTTTCTTTCAGATTCTTTAAATGTCTTCTTTGCTGACATCCAGGCAGTGTGCATAATAGCCAGTAACTGAATTTTATTTAAGCTTAACAATATCACTAGCTGCTGTTTCTCAGTTTCTTTTTTTATGTTGTGAGAGTTGAAATTAAGCTGTTGATCAATGTGCAGCCATCTTGGGAGTCCCAAAGTAAATATGCTTTTGGAGAGATTCTTGCACAGGTCATAGTCATTTCATGTGGTACAGAATTCTTATTTGAGACGTATTGAGTGCACTGCTGCCTATAGATAAGGTATGTGTAACGACAATTGGCCCTAGCTTGCTTGTGCATTGTCTGGATCCTTAGTTTCAGTCTCTAGCACAGCACTAGGAGTTGTATAGCCATTGATTATCATCATTCTCACTAATGCAGTAGTCTTTTGGCTATTTGGGTTGTATTCTACCTAGTTTACAGCCATTCAACTTCTCAAAACTCCCTTCTGCACCTTCACTCTGACTGATGATTAGTCAGCCTATTGGAAGCAAATCAACAGTCAGGGGCAAAGAAAACCTTCCCATTTCAAGAGGAAGCAGTTATGTGGTTTTGTGGGAGCAGTAATCAGCCATGAAGCTTCATTTCTGGCAGATAATTCCTCACAGGGAAAACCCTTCCATGCAGAACCTTGCCCTTTAAGAATTTTTTTTTTACGACTAAAATAGTATTACTCCTTTAAGAAACTCTATTTTTTTCACAGTATCAGAGACCACTGTTTTGGCCTGAGTGCTGATTTGGGTGCTGTTTTTTTGAGTAAGAAGCAAGCTGTTTACTTCTAATGTTTTCCAAAGCAGAATAAAAACACCGGAACCATGATAGGCCACGATGATCCTTTATTAAAAGCACATAAAAGATTTCAAAAAGCAAGTAAAAACTTTCACATTAGGGCTTCATAAGGTGAATATCAGTGTGTGTGTTACTTTACTGCATGGGAACACTTATTTCACAACTTACCTTCCAACCGACTCGTTCCAGCACTGCTTACTGGCATTCAAACTCTTAACTTGGCAGCAGCATGGATATCTAATCCAGTCCTGCTGGCTCTTTTCCTACCAAAAATAAAAAGAAGAAACCACACAATATCAAGCCTTTGCTACTACCACAGGCTCACAGGTTCTTTGTCTATTGGTGAGGGAATCTGTAGTGGCCAAACAGTGTTCTTCAGATGGCTCGCTTGCTTCTTTGGGTTTCTGTGGTGTAGTCCTTTCAGTCACCTGAACCAAGGCCATCTTTGGCTGTTCAGTGTTCATTGCAGACATGAGAGAACCATCTTTGGAATAGGAAGATACTCCAGGGAATGCTACTCAGAAAGGGAAGGAGACCTATTGACAGGGCTAAACTGCCATCTTCAATTTGGTCTTCTTCCAGGATGTTATCTGCAAGAAAAAAACACATGGTTATACATTGTTCATTTGAAGACACAGTGTCTATTCGAAAAATGTTTTCTTATTCAGGCAATTACAGGCTGTTAATCCTAGTGCTTAATTCTTACCTAAGGGCAAAGAAATTAAGGAAGCTCATGAGGAAAAGTTGTCAGACTGTGCAGACGGTGACAGGGCTGCTTCTGTAGATTCCCAAGCTCGTAACTCTGATTCTTGAGAAACATAGTCCTCTCTACCTCCTTTGAAGAAATTCCCTTTCTTTTTTCCTGCATAAATTAGGTATTTGTGTGGGAATATGTGGATGTTCCCCCTGGACCGAGGAGATATGATGCATCACAAGTGGGTATACCTCATTCTGTACTCATCCCTCCCATTTTTTCAGCCTTAGAGGATGTGTTTAATGCAGCCTGTAATAATCCTGAATGTATACCTTCAGTTCCCAAAAAGGCAGGTAGACTGTGTTAAGTACCTCAAAAAAAAAAAAAAAAATATATATATATATATATATATATATATATATATATATATATATATAAATATTATATATTTCTCATCTTGGATCTGATCAAGCTTCTATATCTACTTCACCAGCTGGAAACAGATTTTGTCAAACTCAATGCCAGACCCACTCCAGTGTAGACAAAGAAGGTAAGGTATTGGACTGATTGGTAAGAGAATTTTTCTCCCACTTTAGCTTGTAGAATTCATAACTACTAGGCACAAATGTGAATTTTATTCTGTTTTGTACATACAGCTTGAGGGGATACTTTACCTCACTTCCTTCAGAGAATAACTCCTTTCTGAATTCTGTTTCTAATATTTCTCAGGCATCTAAACGTGCTTTGGAGAGTCTGCATGATTGTACAGATAATGTGTTTATGGCCACTCTTTCTTCTACAGTTTTGAGGAGATATGCTTGGCTACATAACCAAATGTGTGCTGATGAAATAGTATGAAATTTGGAATTATGCATTAAAGGAGGTTTTGTTTGGCCATTCTGCTACTTTGGTCCTTAGACAATTTGATTGAAGCTGGAAGTTAATTCAGAGTGTCTAAGATTTTTCCAAGCTCCCCCCTCTCCTTTACAAATCTCCCAATTCCTGTTTTCTTTTTAAAAACAAAAGAAGCAGTCAGCAATCCCTGCCAACTCAAGGCAAATGAACAAAATTAGATTGCAAAAGGATAACAACAAGAAACCATGATCCCCTTCCAAAAAGTACAGTCTGATTCATCAGAATGACTGTGCCAAAATTCTGTCCTCCATGCCCTCCCCTCCTACCCCAGTCTGTCAAAATGTACTGCAAAAACTGGCTGTTTACATTCACTTTTGGAAACAGATTATTCCAGACTCTTGGATGATACATGTGGTTCAGCAGTGTCAGTTTTACAGCAAGCACTGGATTCAAATACCTCCTTTCAAGGGAGTGTGTCCCTACCCACAAGCCAGATAGTTTTTTCCTTGTGTTTTTCAGTACTCATTCACCCTAGAAATCATAGCACTGGTTCCTTTAAATGAAAGTGAGTGGGGACATGGCCAATATGCTGTCTGGTTAACAGCACACTTGCTTAGCTCTGCTTTCTCATTTATATTTGACGGAACATTTTAAAAAACAGGAGAATTTGACTTTTCCAAACCATTGATTTATGTTTCCTAAAGTTCCTGGAAGACTGTACTGGAATATAGTTTCATCATTTGTTCAATTTTCTTCAAAAAGAGCTCTGACAATTTCTCAAGAACAGTTATTCCAAAGGCAGTTCACAGGAACCAATAATGAAAAAGGACTTTCAAACCCTGCTTTCCTGAATGTCTTATCCATAAAAATAGACCAAATGGACAGTAAACTAGATTCCTTCAAAGAAGAGAGCACAAAACAAGATGAAAAATTAAAAGAAATGATAATGCAACATAAAACTCAGATTGCTGGCATGGAGGACTCTTTAAATGATCTATAGGGCAGAGTAACAGAAGAGGAACTACAAATTGAATTCCTGTTGAAACAAAATACTTCCTTAAACTGGATGATTTAGAAACTAGATCACAAAGAAAGACCTTTGGTATCCATGGACTACTAGAGAAGGCTGAAGGAGACAACGTGACAAATTTTCTCACTTCATAGCTTCCAAACATTTTGAATTTACCAGAGTCTTTCATATGGTATAGAAAGAGCCCATAGGTCACTGGCATTTCCTCATTCATCTTCTAAAAAAGTAAATTTTTATCCAAGATCTATAATAGTGTGGTTTCTCTCTTCTCAAGATAAGGAATAAGTCCTAAAAACAGCATGGTCAAATTCCCCTATAAAGTTCAATGACAGTATCGTAAGATTTGATAATGAATACTCATCTGCAGTGATAGCAAAAAACAAAATACATGCCATTAATAAAGGAGATGAAAAAGAGACATTTTAAAGTTTATCTTTTGTTTCCAGCAAGACTTAATATTATTTTTTCAGATGGGATTAAAACTTTTGACACCTTGGACTCTGCTGTTACATATTTAACAACCTAGTAGTATATTAGATCAATCAGAAAAAATGGACTGGTCTGGCATCTCTTTAAAGCATCAGAGAAGAATGGTTGGAAACCAACGGACAAGAAAAAGAAGAGACTATAAAAGATCAATAACCTTTTAACTACAGTTTCCTTGTGTTACTTCAACATTCATATTATATTTATCTCCTATAAAAATAGACTTCACTCTAGCCATATTCACAAAGGAAGACTAGGTATAAGTTTGTTTTGATGTTCTCAATCTTTATTTTAATTATCACATAAATAATCCATGACTCATTATTTAACAAAGTCCAATACATATAAGATGTTGCAATAGTCCTATAAGCTACTTTCTGTTAGAATAAAATTAATTTGATAGTAGGCTTGGAGGTGATTTTGGTTAGTGTCTTTAGAGGGTGCACTTGTATGGCTTGGTACCATATTATAGGTTAAAAGGGAGAAAACAAGGCAAACTACTTACCACTACTAAAGTTTTCAAATCATGTTTTATATGGTCACCGTGTTTGTCACTGAATAGAGAAAACTAACAAAAATACACAGATGTGTTGCTGTTTGGTGTATCACACAGCATACTGTTTTGCACCAAGGTCTGTTGGGAGGTGATACTACCAAGATATACAAACTACAGTTATCTGTTCTAAAATAATGAAATGATATATATTTAACAAAATGACTGTCAGACACTTGGAAGTGCTAGAGAGATACCCGAGGAACAAATAATAATGTTTTAACATATACTTGACTGTATTCAAAAAATACATCTGAAGTATAACTGTTAAATATTTGTTAATCTGTTATTATCTAAATAATTACTTGTCATGCTTTGTTGTATAGTAATGTAATATGTTTCTGAAAAATTTGCTTTAAACTGCATTAACTAGGCAGTTCTAAGCTATAAAATTAAGTTGAAAACAGTTAAACTTCCCATTGGCTCGAGCTATGCTTTAAAATGTTCACAGTGATTACTTCTTTCTCAGCTTCATGCTGAGGTCATGAGCTAAAACGCTCATTTTCTTGTTTCCCAAGTGGTTTTCCTCGAGCTTGGTTAATTCAGTGTTTAAAATCCATTACGAATGTGTGAGTAGCACAAAACTAAAACAGCTCAGACATGATGTCAGCAGCATAGCCGGCCTTAGGCATAGGCCAACTAGGCGGCTACCTAGGGTGCCGCTCTAGCAAAGGCACTTTGCCAGTATTTATTTGTGTAGGTAGACCAGGATGGGGGCACCAGGTAGTGTGAGGGAGGCACCATGCAGCCCTTTTGCCTAGGGCACCAGTTGACCTAAGGCCACTTCTCAGCAGTCTGGTTAAAGGTCAGCTTTGAGCTGTTCATACAGTTTAGTAATTTAAAGGGACATACATATACCCTTATTTAAATGTATTTTATTAGTTATTTGAAGAATTTATTTTTTTAATTAAATTACGCAGATTATAGTGTGAAATGGCTGGCTATTTTAATTTAATTATTTGAAAATATAGTTGTATGGTAAAATGTTGTTGAAATGAGTAATGATGCAGCCTGACATTTCTTTTTACTCACAGCTGTCATTGAAACATTAACTTTTTAGGTATGTATTTAAAGTGATAGTGTTCTTTTGCTGTTTGACTGATTTACTTTTTATGTATTCTACATATGGAATGTTCTTAATAGTAAATGTACAATAAGTTCTGACAAACGGGTATCATTTGCTAAAAATTATATGCAGTTATGTAGTAATACTCTCAGTATAAAAAAACTCAACTTTTATTTGGTTTTAGTATTATTGATATGTATATTATAATTTCACAATGACTAGTCTGAACAAATCTGTTTTTTAACTGTGTGCACAAAGTGTCAAATACATATAAGATGTTGCAATAGTCCTATAAGCTACTTTCTGTTAGAATGAAAATAATTTGATAGTAGGCTTGGAGGTGATTTTGGTTAGGGTCCTTAGAGGGTGCACTTGAATGGCTTGGCTATTCACTGGTGAGGTTTTCTTATTCCCCATTATTTGTTTGTACTGTTTTTTTTTTTTTTTTTTTTTTTCATGTTGTATTTTTTTTCTTTCTCATTGGGTGCCTTTGAACTAAGGAGATACTGTCAAATTATATGATACTAAATCATTCTCTTTAGTAATATATATATATATTTTTTTCTGGTAAAGCTGCTTTATACCTGGCTAGAAATTTTGGAAATGGTCTATATATGAAATGTACATCTATTAACGTCAGTGGTTTAAATATTACTACCAAAAGGTGGCGTCTAAATACTTGAAAACCTTAAATGCACAGATTCTATTCTCACAGGAGACTCATCTTCTAGAAGAAGATTTAAGTAAGTTCAATACTATTATGCTGTCTTAGTAAGTTCACATCACAAACCAAAGACGAGGCATTATGATTTTATAGAAAATTTAAATCTTAATGCCTACAATTATAAATACTTACCAAAACAGATCAGGAATGCTTTGTTTGTTAACATTAGCATTATATTGGGGAAAATACATACTAGTACATCTCTATTGGATACCTGGACTCGGCGTTAAAGTAGCTAAACATCACATAGAATACATTATACAGCATGCTAAGGGAAATGTAATACTAGCTAGAGATTTCAGCTGCATCTTGCATGATAGTGACACTAAAACTATTAATGCACACAGGAAAACAGCAACATCAAAGGCATTGTCTGACCTCATTGATGCGTTTAATCAAGTGGATATAAATGAATTTGCTGAATCTGATTTACTGTTTTTTTTACATACTGTGTTCACAAAGTCATGGCTCCTACTCTAGAACTGACAATGTATATGTCAAGGGATTTAGCTGGAAAGCACGACAAAGTTAAGATAACTACATGCCCAATGTCAGATCACAATGCAATTATGTTTGATCTAGAAGTACCCACAAGACAAAGGGTAGTTATTACTAGGATACTTTCTTATATAGCAAGCTTAAAACATTTTAAGGACATCTTTATCAAATAAATACAATCCTTTTTGGAAATAAACCTTATTGAAGATACTTCAGAGATTTATGTATGGGACACTTTGAAGTCATACTTGTATGGCAAAATGTTAAAAATGTGTATATTAATAAGAGAAAGCAATGAATAAAGATTTAATAGACCTACAAACATGCATTGACATGATACAACTTAACATTCAAAAAGGGAAAAACGTAATGCACTGGAAGAGAAGTATTATATCATAAAATTATGACCAGCTTTGAAAAGATTAAACTTGGTTCCTATTCAATGAAACCTAGAAATCAGAAAAAGAATAGCTAATAGAAAAAAAAGTATCAGATCTTGGAGGTATGTTGTAAGCTTTTAAAACACACTTTCATAATATTCATTTGCAATCTGCTAGGAAAAACATTAGAATCGAATTATTAGTTCAACATATAAAATTAATTGATAAATAGCAATGACCAAGCTCAAATCCCAAATAAATAAACTAAAGACAACGTTCCTGGTATTGATATTATTACAGAAATGTTTAAATTACTACCAAAAGAAGCTTTAGATTTATTGTTAAAGGTATTTACTTTAGTGAAGGAAGGCAAACATATGTACTCTCTCCAATTTTGAAAGCAGAAAATTGTGCAAATGATTATTGCTCTTACAAACCAAGATCTCTTTTGAACGTTGACTATAAAATGTTTATGGCCGTTCACGCAGATAGGATCAAACAGATACCTCCTTTGTTAATAAATGAAGACCAAACCAGTTTCATAAAGGACAGGAATGCCTATGATAACATCAAAAGAATTCTTTCTTTAATTGACATAAATCTTAAAAAAAAAAAAAAATGATGACCCTAGTAAATCTAGACATAGTGCATATAATCCAGTTAATTGGAATTCTTTATTAATGGATTGGGAAGAGTATGGATTCTCACAAGATTTTACTAAATTAATACAATCACTTTATTAAAAAATCCCTCCCTTATGTTAAGCTTGGTTCATGCCTCTCTGCCTCCATTGAAGTTACTAAGGATACAAAGCAAGGATGCCCTTTATCCCTATTATTATTTGCTCTGGTGATTGAACCTTTTGCAAATTATATTAAGACAAATTCAAACATTAAAGGTACACAAATTATAAACACATTGGAAATAAAGATTCAGCATTTTGCAGATGGCATTCTGCTAACGTTAAATGATGGTGATAACTCATTAACTGCTTTACTGAAATCAATTGAATTTTTGTCAGAGTCCTTCCAGTCTTAAATTTAGTGAAAGTAAAGCAAAATTGCTACTTATAAATTCAGATAACAAGCATTTAAATAGGAAATGTATTCAGTATATAGCAGCTGACAATACAATTAAATACCAAGGGGGTTATGCTAACAGCAAATTTTAACAGTATTTTAAGTCATATAACAAGTCTCATATGAACATGGAATAGATACTTTACTATGGAGGACAGAGTATATATAATTAAAATGATTGTTTTCCAAAATTGTTATCCATTATACAAGCCCTCTCTATTCCCTCTTCTAAATAATATATATATAAACAATTTACTAGAACAATGCTAAACTTTTATGGTACCCTAACAAACCTAGAATAGCTATTAACCATTATTTAAAAGACTGGGATATTGGGGGCATAAGTCTTGCAAACATTGACATTTATGCTCTGTTTTTATCATAAAGACTCCATCTTTGTGGCTGAATTCTTCTTCAGCCAAATGGAAACAAATGCATGAAAATATTTGGTTTTCATCTAACCATATAGTGACATCAAAATATACAGAAATGGTATCTAATAATTTTCTTTGGATGTTGATAGAATTATACAGTGGATAGTAACAAATGCATATTAACTTCTAAATTTTTGACAGATGTATTGAAAATATATAACGGCTACCTAAACAAAAACCCAGATATTAAAGCATGGGTGTTTCTGTTGTACCCTATTGCCTGTATGCGGAATAATAACACCTTTGATGAGACCACAGTCAAAATCCTAAAAGAAAAGAAGCTCATTTATTGGCATCGATTGCAGAATGGCAAACATTTAACAATTTAGCAAGTTAACAAAAAAAATTCAATCTAGATAGTAGTCTGTGGCTAGTAATACAGGATTTAAGATAATATATTACAAGTAGGTTATAGGTCATGAGCTCAGCTATTAAAAATGTTCCTAAAGTTATAGAACTCTTAATTATATTAGCCTTTTCCTTGAACAGAGTGGTTTGCTATCATCAAAAATTCATAAAATAATCAAATATACAAAACTCTATAATTTGGGACCATTATAAAATTATCAATAATCAAGCTGCTGATGACAATGATAACATATTAATACTTGTTTCTTCTAAACAAACTTCCTTTTCAATACAATGGAAGTTATTCTCAAAGAAATTCCTTCATAGATCTTTTATAACATGTCATAAAATAGAACTAATATTTAGAATAAGATATGGGATGTTGTTGATGCAAGTTAATTAAGGGCAGATTGGCAACATGTTTTATGACTGTCATATGCTTAAACCATGTTGGGATAAAGTTAATTACTTTTTGCAAAAAATTTTAATGATAATTTTCAGGTGTCCACATCTTAAATTTTGTTCAGTGCTCCTGTACCACGTGTCCCTAGAGCAAAGTTTTCACTTTTATAGACCCTTCTTGTCATTGCACGCAAGATAATTATAACCAACCAGAAGAACAAATAATTTCCAGCTTATTAAGATTACAGAAGTATGGTGTTGACTGTATCTCGTGTGGAACTGTCAACTATAAAGAAAAGAGCAGAGATTATTACCTCCTACTATAAGTCTTGGAAAAAGTTGTAGAAATATTAGAGGGAAATGATTAATACATTGTATGTATTTAAACTATATTCTGAGGGCATATGTCATTTCTTACTAGTTTAGGCACCCATGTAAATAGTTTCTTTTATTGGTCTGTTGTGTTTCTTTTTATATAGTTACTTTTTGTTTTTAACCTAAGATTTGTTTGTATATTTTATTATGAAATGGCAATTCATATTTTATTTTGGGAAAAAATATTCAATAAAATCTTTGAGTAAAAAAAAAATGAAAGTGAGCAAAGGCTTCTATTCCAGAATCTGAAACACACAGTCGCTGCTGCCCAAAGGTCTTCTCCAGAAACAAATAAAGTGAAATTGTAGAAACAAACTGGAAGTCGACCACCACAATAAATGGATAAAAGTATTTAATGTGAACAGATAAGCGCTTTCACGTGTACCAAGACACGCTTCTTCAGATCCTTACAACAGGCATCTTTAAAGTTCAAATATATATACACATTTCTAAAGCAATCAATTAACTTAATTAATCTAACTCTAAGCATGTGATTAAAATCATTCAATTAAGCAAGCCAAGCAATGGCAGATACTGTTACTCTTGTTACAAAGTAGGCAAAGTAAACAGTTCCAGAGTGAAAAAGATTGAGCAGTTGCATAATGAACAAATTTTCTTAGTTAAAACAGCTACAGCTGTTCAGTACAGCTGTACAGTCTATTCCAGAATGTTTCTGGTACTAAAAGCATTCATGAGACCAGTTCTAGAACGTTCCTTTCTTGGTCTGTATGTGAAAGTATCAAAATTCACAAAGCTGACCCTTCAAACTCTGTTAGCTTAATTCCTTTGTGTCATGGTAACATTGGACCATATTGATGCTTATCGCATTCCATAGCCACAGGCTTCAAGAAATGTCTGAAGTTGTCTGTATCCTAGGTCACATTATAAGTTCCCTGCATTACAATTTGGGTTGTCTGCAACTAATTCTATATTTGCAAAGTGTCTAGCTCCAGTGATAGCCCCTTGCAAGACTGCAGGGTATTCAGATATTTCCTTATGTAGACCCCTTGCTTAACTTTGCAGAGTCTTTTCCCAGATGTCAAGAGTCCTTAACATGGATTTCATTTCTTCTTACCAGTCTGGGATGCCAGATAAATGTACAAAAAATCTCCTTGACTCCTCACACAGGATTGTTTCTGCATACCTCTCAGCTGTAGAGATTTTCCCCAGAATGTCTAGATTTTTTACTTGTGTTTTTGGTCTTTCCCTCATAAAACTTGTTTTTCTGGCAAATCATTGAGGACTGAAATCACTAAGTAATAACTTACATTTCAGTTTTAAACTTAATGTTCTTCAGAAAATGCATGCTAACACCAAACCTGTTATTCTAGCAACTTTCTAAATTTATAAGAGGGATATTTAAAGTCTCAGTATTTCTTGCCATCTGTTCCCTCATTATTTTTGACATTGTCCAGATTTCTTGAAATAAGAGGTAGAGAGGTATGTGTTTCTTTGCTGCCTTGTAGACACCTCTCAACAACACGCTTTTCTTACATGGGAGAATTTGGATTTTTATCTGGAAACTTCTCACCGGTCAGTCTGATACTACTGCAAGAGAATATCACTGGATTCTAGGGTTCATGGCTTCCATGATTCTCCTGTTCAGTTGATCACTAAATAATGACATACATGTAAGTTTTAAACTTTGTATCCTACAGAAAATGCTTAACACCAAACCTGATTAATTTAATGGTTGATTAAAAAAAAAAAAGTACATATGGACCCAACATCTTCATCCTCTGGAATTTCAAAAAGTTTTGTGCTTTGTCTAAAAGGGATTGCACTGGTGGAGAGAGCAAATGTCTATAAATATATGTTTCCTTCTTTCACTTGAGATATTAAGTGAATCTGTAACTGCAGATGATGCCCATTTTGCTGTGTGGGGTGGGTGGGGAGGGACATGGATAAAGGTACAACGCCTGTGGAACACATCAGATATTACAAAGCACATAAATGTCAGAGATGTTGGCTGTGATCCTTATCTTGAATTATCTTCATATCTGTGGTTGTTTTGACCTCTTCTGGTGATTATAGACCACACTACAGTGATGTGGTATATAAATAAATGAGGGGGGGCACTAGGTGTTACTTTCTGTACTGAGTTGGCTGTGATAGCTTGGGTGTTAGCTGTACAGCGTTTGTTAACCCCTGAAGCATCTTACATTCCGTTAGAGCAAAATGTAATACCAGGCAAGCTAATCAGGACTAGGGCAGATCATCAAGAATATACATTTTTTGGGGGGGTTTCTAGGAGTTGATCCAGTTATGGGGAACACCTCAAGTGAATCGGTTAGCCTCCTTTCTGAGTAGATAAGTGAACAAATTCTGTTCCAGGTCTCTGCAAACAAAATTGGAAAACTGATGCATTTTTATTCCCTTGTTAGGAATGATTCTTTTTGCATTTCCACCCTTTCCAGTGATATCTAGGATAATTCTGCAAATCTAGAAAGGTTCCCCAAAAATTAATTGTGCTGACTCCTTTTTGGCCTAGACAACATTGCTTCTCCCTTCTTATAGAATTGGCCAATGGCAATTAAAACAAACTTCCTCATAGAATGGAGCTACTCACTCAAAACAACAGGAGTTTGATACACCCCAGTCTCAAACAATGTAAGCTAACTGCATGGATGATTCAGTTTGGGCTCCTTTTTCATGATGACGTGCAGAAGGTACTAAAGGAGGCCAGAAAACCTGCTATTATGAAATCTAGGCAAGCAAAAGAGATTTTCTAGTTGGTTCTTAGTCAATAACCAGAGCCCATTCAGGGATTATGGATGACTGTTTCTGAAATATTTTTGCAATTTACTTTCCTCTACCCTCTCTTGTTAGTCTACCAAAATACATAATTTCCAGATGTCTGCCAGTGAATATTCCCCTGTCCTCTCTGTTTTTGGTTAAACACTTTCTTAAGGGGGGTTACATTTTAGGCCTCTTAGGAAAGAGGTGTTTCCTTCCTGGCATCTTAACTTTGTGCTTAGCAAAGTTAATTATGTCTCCCTTTGAACCAACTTATCAGCCAGATTTAAGGTTCTTGACATGAAAGACTTTACTCCTTACTGGACATCTGCAAGAAGAGTATCTGAGTTGCAAGCTATCATGGTGGGTGAACACACACTAATTTTCCATAGAGATAAGGTCTCATTAAGAATAAAACCCTAATTTATGCCCAGAGCTGTTGCATAATTTACTTTGAATCATACCACCAGTCTCCCTGTATTTTATCCAGATACTCGGAACCTTGGAGAGAGGATTCTACATACTATGGAAGTGCATAGGCACCCTAGGCATGATCTTATCAGAGCAAAGTCCAGCAGAAAAGCTGAATAGCCATTTGTTTCTTATGATGAGGCAAATAAGGTACATCCAGTGTCAAAACAGACTGTTTCTAAGTGGTTGTTCTCAGCTATTGCCTTTTGTTATAACAACCTTGATAAAATAGTTTCAGGCAGTATCAAGGCACATTCCACTAGAGCATTGGCATCTACAGTAGCATATCTGAAAGGGGTGGACTATAGAAGAAGAAGCTTGGTCCTCTGTGCACTCTTTTACAAAATATTACCAACTGGATTCCTTTTCCATTTCTAGGACCTAATTTGCTTGCACCGTTGTCCAGGGCCTCCTGGATCCTTAGCTTTCTTCCTCCCAAGTTGGATAGGCTTTTGTAATTAACCCATGTAGTCAAAAGACTACTGCAACAGTGAAAATGATGAGCAAAGTACAGCTGTGTAAGTTGAACCTTACCATAACAATGCTCAAATTCCTTCAGTGTTGACTCCAGCATCCCCTTCACCTCAGCCACTGATGATTGACTCTGTGGATATATTTAGTTCCTCAGACAGCTCACCAGTTTTTCTTGGTCCCTCTGGTGCTGCTCTTTGGGAAACCACTGAGGACCCGAGAGTCAGGCAGATCCTCTATGGCTGTTTGGCTGTCCTGTTTGGGCAATGTAGAACCCCTGCTAGCACTGGAGTAAGGAGCAGGCATTGTTCTTTTGCAGAGCTGCTCTCAGGGGGCTTGATTCCTTGGGAAAGGACAATTCTTCAGGCACTCTAACTGCAGAGTCTCCCAGGAAAAGGAGGTTTAAAATTAGGCATTTCTCTTCACCCCTTTTCCTTGTCACCTAGGGCAGACATGGAATATTGGCTGGGTTTTGCTAAAGGGTTATTTAAAACCATTTAGCCTTTACATTCTAAGACTTCACTTCATTTAAAAAGAAAAAGATTTTCCTCTGTCTATTAGTTTTCCTGGATTGAGGGACATGAATTGTACCTGGACTGTTTAAGTTCCTACTCCACACAATGGGAAATATTACTCTGAGGAAAGTTTTTTCTAAAGACTCTACACCTGAATAGTTGTTTATGTAATACTGTTGACAGAATGAATGATTTTTTTTATTTAAGTGGGAACAAAAAAGAAATAGCAGATTCCCAGCCAAGATATTATGACTTGCTATACCTGGATTTTAATCCACGTGCAGTTCTTGTTTTGCCAGACCTAGAGGATGCTTTTTGTGCAGGTAGCAGTTTGCCTGACAGTCAGACCTGTCCCCAAAAGGTCTGATACATTAGGTTCCCCAGACCCACAAATTTATTTTTTTCAAACCTAGATCAGACCCTGCCTTGAATCCTCTTACAAAGCTATTTTCTGCAAAATACCTTTTGACAATTAACCCTATTCCTCCTGACAAAGATGGGGAACCATTGAAGAAAGTTTATATTTCTTTCATCATAACATTCAAAACAGTGACCTGTCAGGCTGTGTTTTGAGGTTCTAGTGGCATCCTTTAACAGTAGGAGAAAGTTATTACTGACCTTCTTCCTTCAGAGATTAATGCATTATTATTATTATTATTATTATTATTATTATTAGAGATTAATGACTTATGTTTTCTGTGTCTCTAGTTACCAGACACTCTTTTAAATGATCTTATGACATTGCTGATGCTGTTCCTGGAGCAGATGCCAGTGGGTCAGTGATGAGAAGATTTTACCAGAGGATGTGAAAGCAGAGTTTCTAAATACCCCTCTGGATGAAGAGATTTTATTTGGCCCTTCCTGTGCTGAGGTCCTCAAAAGTATTTGATGAAAGGGGAAAGTTAACTCAGTGGGCTACCCAAATTTTTCAATCCTCCATGCCAAAATGTGACAGAAACTTTCTTAAGGGACTCAGAAGTTCAAGGATATGATTGGTATGATAATCAAGAAAATATGGCTTTTTTGTTTTGCATACAATGTTATTTTGTACCTGATAAAACCAGAAAGGACACCTCACTGTTAAACTTTTTGAAACAGTTCCATGTCTTTCCAGGATATAAAATTAATGAAGACAAACAAAGGCTATAGCTGTAAATTATGTACCCACACACGACTTGGTTCAGCAATACCCATATTTATGGGGACATGATAAAAATGAAGGATTTAGGAGTATGAGTTAAAAAAAGGACTCTGCAATGACAGCTAAGCATATGTGGAAACAGCCTAAACAAAAGATAATACAAACAACTGAGAAACTGAAAGCTCTTGTTTATAGATACGGATAACAAGATATAAACAGTGAAAATGTTCCTTTAGTTATTTTATACAGGTCAGGTATATTTTTTATCAACCAGAGAAGTTGTGGACCATGAAACTGGAATCACACCAACGTATTTTTATATTAGCGCTTTTGTCTTGACAGTGCAAGAGACTTCATCAGAATAAAACATAATATGAACAGCCACCTTGTATACCATTCAAAAAGACCTGAGTGGACAACTACAAACTTTCATTCCACATTTAAAGATATAGTACAGTAAAACCCTACATGAAATTATCTATACAAGAAGTTAAAAATACATTACATATAAACAAATATAAAATAATTTGTTTTTATGTATGGTTTTGTACAAAATAACATGCTAAAAATTAAGGAATGTATTCAACAACAAAAAATATTTAAAAATGTGCTGTATGTTTGTATGTATGTGCTGACTCTAAACCGGTTACAAGTGGCATTCCCCAGAGCTCAGTCCTAGGACCCCTCCTGTTCGGCATATACTTCTCAGAGGTACAGACAAGCACAGGAGGACTATGGCTGACCAAGTTCGCAGACAACTGCAAACTAGGGGCTATAATTGACTCACTGGCTGACACAGACATCATCCAAAAGGGTCTCACAGAGACAGATATCTGGTGTCAAAATCGTGGCCTCAAGCTAAATGCCAAAAAGTGCATAGTTATTCCCTTTGGAAATAAAGTACCTACAAACTACCACATATGTGGTAGATCCCTAAATACGGCAAACTTAATAAGGGATCTGGGGACCCAAGTAGATAGTAATCTCTCCTTTCATAATCACATTGCCGAAGTGGTTAGAAAATCCTTCTTTGTGGCCCACCTAATCACAAAAGGGTTTGCATCCATATCATTGTGCCCCTCTACTCCTCATTCATCAGACCCGTCATAGAGTACAACACCCCATTTGGGATGTACCTTACAAGACACCTGCATCAACTGGAAAGACCACAGAAGTACCTCACTAAGAGGATCACTGGCCTCAAACAGATGCCCTATGCAGCTCGACTGAAGAAACTCCAGCTGTACTCGGTTGCATGCCGCCTGCTCAGAGGTGATCTCTGCCTGACATACAAGACCATATCCAACCCAGAATTGATGGACATGATCCACCTAAAGAAAACCTTATTCCCTCGAGCCACACGCTCTAGGGATCTAAACCTCACCACAACAATAAATAGGAAGTGCTGGAGGGATTGAGTCCTGTCCCAGAGACTACCTATGCTTTGGAACAAGATTCCAATCTGCATTAGGCAGAGCTTCTTGCTAGCACTCTTCAAGAGAAATCTTGACGAGTGGATGGGAAACCGAAAGTTTACCCCGGGGATCACTTCAGTGGCTCTGCTGGACAGAGGCACAGGGAACTAATCTAAGGGGGTGGCGAAAGCCAACACATTCTGGCTAGGCTTATAAATGCCTTCAGGCAGATAGCCTAGTGCCTACCTATGAGCCTATGTTACCACATAAAAAACTGCAATGATTTACTATTATGAATTGGCTTTTAGTTTTGACACTCTCCTGAATGGAACATTGGTCATTCAGTCCAGGAGGGGTAACTGCATTTAATTTAAGCTGCCATTGCAGTTCCCTGAACTCCAAAAATTCATTATGACCCCCCCCCTCTTTGTCCCAAATCTATGTGGTCAATCACCACGAATTTGAAAGTATGTTGTGGAAAAATAATCACATGTTTTGCCAAAGCGATGTTCCTGTCCATCTTTCCAATACTATAAACATGTTGATAAATCCTAGTACGGAACTGTTTGAGAGTTTTTCCCACATAATATGCAGGACATTGTTGGCAAAATGCTAAATGTACCACACCCTGCGATTTGCAACTGTAGTTCTTTTTAAGTTTTATGGACCCATAATTATGGACATTAACTGAGTTACATTCTAAAATGTGTTGACATAGAGTACAGGACCCACACTTAATCATCTTGCCCTCTGAAGTAGTTGTCCTTTTCCTTTCCACCATGTTTTTTATGCATACATCATTCTGGTACACTATTTGTGGTCTCTCCTCCACAACTTTAATATGTTGGGGGTCCACCGAGAAAATGACCCAGTTTTTCTCAATTATATGTCTGATATCATAGAAATCACTGTTGAAAGTTAACACTAGTGCTCTACTAAAGTGGATCATAGATGATTCATACCTTGGGACAGGTTATTCAACCCTATACCCATCAGTGGGGTGAAAACTCCCCTAAGTCTTTTTTGTACCACTTCATTGAAAATATCAATTAAAAAGTCTTCCGGGTACCCTCTTTTTATGAACGTTTCCTTCAAAACCTCACATTGTGTTAAAAATTAATCTGTTTCCGAAACAATCCTTGCCAACCAGATGCATTGTCCTTTTACCAAGGATTTTTTCTGATGGATAGAGTGGTTACTAGAGTAATACAACAAGGTGTGTTGACTGTCTGGCAAACTGCTAGCTGTACCAAAAGCATCCTGTATGTCTGGCAAAACAAGAACACCTGCAGGTTGATTAAAGTCATATAATGAATTTTTGGAGTTCAGGGAACTGCAGTGGCAGCTTAAATTAAATGCAATTACCCCTCCTGGACTGAATGACCAATGTTACATTCAGAGTGTGTTAACATTAAAAGCAAGTTCTGAATATTAAATCATTGCAGCCTATTTTAAAAACAATTTTCTTGTTGAATACATTCCTTAATTTTTTTAGCATGGTATTTTGTGCAAAACCATACATAAAAACAAATCATTTTATATTTGTTTATATGTTATGTATTTTTAACTTCTTATATAGATAATTTCATGTAGGGTTTTACAGTTCTGTATCTTTAAATGTGGAATGAAAGTGTGTAGTTGTCCAATCAGGTGTTTTTGAATGGAATACAAGGTGGCTGTTCAAATTATGCTTTATTCTGAAGAAGTCTTTTGCATTGTCAGGACGAAAGCGCTAAAATAAAAATACGTTGGTGTGGTTCCAGTTTTGTGGTTGTTATTTATTTACACATTATGGTAGTTGATATTTTCTTTAAGGTTATATTTACAAAATAAAAAGTATTGTAAGAACTAAGTGAAAGGAGATTTGCTGATAGGGATGACTGCAGTTAGGGGTACAAACAGCAGACATGATGGCTGGAAATTACTGGGGAAAATTGGTGAATGAAGCAGTGTATTGGGAGAAGATAACTAGAGAAAAACATGAGTGGCTAGAGACTGCCTTCCCTATCCAGGATTGATAGCAGAGTATTGGCAAACAGAAAGTATATGAGAATTCTACATGAAATACTTGCTGTGGTAGAGTTTTTAGTTGAATCTAGAACAGAAACTGCTATTAAAAAAAGAATGAGTAGGACATGACAAACCGAAATGCTGCCAGCCCAGCTAGCTGGTATTTTGTAAATAACTGTCATTTGTGAATATTGGTATGATTTTTATAGAAATGTAACAGAAGGAAATACTGCAAGCCCAGCTATCTAGAATTTTGTAAATAATCATATGCCGTTTGAGAATATCAACCTGATTCATATGTTTGTCTTACAAATGTAAGAGAACTATGTTGTGTACATTAAACTACTGGTGCAGAAGTGTGTGGTGAACAGGGTTTGTACAGTATTGAGTTTCAAGGATGTGTCCACAGTGTACCCTACTGGAAAAGAACTGAAGTGTATATAAACTATATACCTGTGCAAATGTATGTTTTAATAGAAAAACTGGAACATAGTCAACTTGCAAAACTTTTGTTTTGCAGTTGTGTTATAAAAGTTTGAATGCAGCAAGAAGACAGGATGTCTAAAGCTAGGGTGCCTCCTGCATTGTTTTGTAAATGTTTTATTGTTTTATGTCTTCTAGCAACTGAAAGCTATGTATTTTTTCACAAGGAGATGTCAAATGCTGCAATGGGGGGGGTTAGCCTGGGAACTGAAGTCAGGTGTCAGAGAGTGATGTCATCCAAGGTAACCCAGCAGAGTAGTAATTTATTTTAATTTAAGAACGCTCTGTCAAGGAGAGACTGGACATTTTGTATTTTGTTTTGGACCTAACAAGAACATTGTCATCATCATCATCATCATCATCATCATCTGCACTTGCCTTGCTTGTAAGTAAGATTTAGGGCATAGTATCTCTCTTAGATCTTGATAAGAATATAGTAAAGCTTAGTTTGTTTTCTGTATTTATTTGAGACTGTCCTGCAATGTTGTTTTAAAATATTTCCTGTGATTTTGAACTCTGAAGTTACTGTGTTGTTTGACCAAGTATTGCCTCATTTTTCTATTTATTATTATTAAATGTATTTAAACCTACCTTTGTGGCTGATGTTTGTGAGACATATTTAAGCTCTGAGTACTTGCGTGTGTATTTGGTGATACAGTACAGGCTACTCCTAAATAGCCTTGCAAGTCTTGGTCAGACTACCATTTGGTTAATGGTAACATTACATAGTTGGATTGGACACCCTTTGTTAAGGGTCTTATTATAGCTGATAAGTAGGAGTTGGCAGTGGAAACTACGTTGTAGTCTGGGCAGAAGGGGGGTATAGCTAGTAAACCTGTTCCAGCCTTTTCCAGGTGTGTGTGTGTCTTTGTATATAAACCAAATATGTGCGTGTGTGTCAGCTACTTGGCCAGGGACATGAAGCACTGGTTGAACAGAGAGGGGGGTGCAGGAGGTCTTGGCTTGGCACCTCAGCTGAGATCTTAACCCTATAGCTGTGACAGTGAGGAGTCTTATTGGAGAGCTGGAGAAAGAGAGAAACCAGCCCCAGACTGACTGAGATTCGAGGCACTCCTTAAAATGGAGAACATCAATATCTGTGCAGTGACGGAGACCTGGTTCAAGGCTCTAGAGAGCACCCCTGCATTACCAGGCTATAACTCAAGCCACACTTTTCGGCCATCTAACCTGGACCAGAACACCAAAGGTGGAGGTATTCCATATTCATTAAGGATACACCCCCCAGGCTAGTTGCGCAGCATAATGCATCCGAGGTTATCAAAGTGCAACTAACTCTGGGCAAAACTGCAATCCAAATTGTGACTTGCTACTGATCCCCCACCATGCCCCAGGATTCCCACTCCTCTTCTCTTGATAAACTGGAGAATATTAGAGTTCAACCAAACACCCTAATAATGGGCGATTTCATCTACCCCACCATTAACTGGGAAAACTACTCTTGTACCAACTCCTTCACTCAGCTGGAATTCATAAATTCCAATGCCCTGGATAAACTTATCCACACCCCCACCAGAGGCAACAATATCCTAGACCTAGTCATTACCAACATGAGTGACCGGTGTTCCACACCTGAAATCAACTCCTCATTGGTCAGATCCAACCATAAGCTAATCACCCTAGATGTCCACATCCCACCCCCACCCACCATTAAGGAAACCACGGTAAAAAATTTCTCCAAAGCCAACTTCATGCTTCTTAAGACAGAAGTGGCTAACTTCATGACACCCATGCAGATGGGACAATACAGTTACGACTGCTGAATCCTAGACAAATGCACTCTATAAGCACTTACACGAGTGCATGGATCGTGCTATCCCAAACAGAACCAAGACGCCATCCTCAAAAAAAAAAAGAACCCAATCTGGTGGTCCCCTGCCATAAACAAACTCTACAACAGAAGGAAAAATTTGTTGTAAAAGAGATTAAAATCCCATGAGTGGAGGAGCTCCCTGGTCAGCCTCAGTAAGAAGCTGAGATCCCGTATAAGATCCTCCAAAGCTAGCTATGAAAACAAAATCGCCACTGATTCTAAGGGCAATCACAATGCATTCTATAGCTATGTCAAGAAACTCAATGGCAACACCCAGATCTGCTCTGAGTTACAGCACAACGGCACGAAAATTACAAAACCAACAGATATAGCTAACATCCTGGCAGATAGGTTCAGTGTTAACTTTACCCCCCTCTTACCCCCTAAAGGGCCCATATCTATACAGGAAGAATGCAGAGTCTCTGTAATCGCATCTATGTAGGTAAAAGCTGCAAATACCAAAAACACAGCGTCCGTGGGACCGGGCGACATCCCAGGCTGCTTTTTACATGAACTTCAGAACTAACTGGCTCCCCACCTAAGCAACATGTTCAATCATAGTCTCACATCTGGCTTTGTGCCCACTGAATGGTGCACAGCAACAGTTATCCCAGTCCACAAAGGGGGAGCCACCACTGATCCTGGGAACTATCGCCCTATTGGCCTGGTCAGCAAGGCCATGGAACGTATTATCATGGAACTTATAAACAAAGACAGTGGTAGCCTCCATACTCTGGACCCCACCCAGTTTGGGTTTGTGAAAGGCAGATCATGCCTTCTGAACCTGATAGACTTCTTTGAGGGAGTCACCAAAGCCATAGACGAGGGTAAGGTGGTTCACACAGCCTATCTTGACCTCACCAAGGCTTTTGACACCATCCCCCATTCTGGAAGTATAGCTAAACTCACTAAACTAGGTATAAATCACAACGTCACAAGATGGGTTGCCAACTTGGCTCACTGACACAACCCACACTGTAAAAGTTGCAGACTCCAAATCTGACTTCAAACTAATGACAAGTGGAGTACCACAGGGTTCAGTCCTGGGACCTCTCCTGTTTGGTGTCTACTTCTCTGAAGTACAGGCTAACACAGAAGGCCTCTGGCTAACGAAGTTTGCAGAAGACTGCAAACTAGGAGCCATAGTCAAGTCCCCAAATGATGTGGACATCCTACAGAAGGACCTCACTGAGACATATGCCTGGTGTCAGAGGCATGGCCTAAAGCTCAATGCCAAAAAGAGCATTGTCATCTCCTTTGGTAAAAACTCTGTACCTATGAACTACCACATAAACAGCAGTCTACTTAACGCTGAATGTGTGATAAGAGACCTTGGGATCCAAGTGGACAGTAGCCTCTTCTCTGATAATCATATCGCCACAGTAGTCAGGAACTCCTATGTGGCACATCTCATCGCAAAAGGATTCTCATCCAGGAAAAAAAGAGGTCATTGTTCCCCTCTACTTGGCACTCAATTAGACCCATTATAGAGTACAATGCCCCTTTTGGAATGTACCTCACAAGACATCTGCAGCAGCTGGAAAGGCCACCGAAGTACCTTGCAAAGAGGATTACTGGCCTCTGATTCCCTACACTGACCATCTTAAAAAACTCCAGCTTTAGTCTGTAGCATATCGCCTTATCCGAGGAGATCTCTGCCTAACATATAAAGCTATGTTAAACCCAGAGCTGATGGACATGCTACACCTTAAGAAATCGCAATCCCTCCAAGCTACATGTTCTAGGGATCTAAACCTTGTCAACACAATAAACATGACATGCTGGAGGGATAGATTCCTGTCCCAGAGACTTCCTATACTCTGGAACAAGCTACCCATCTATGTCAAGCAAAGTTCCTCATTAGCATTCTTCAAGAAATATCTTGATGAGTGGATGGGAACAGAAATACACCCCGGGGATCACTTCTGTGGCTCTGCTCAATAGGGGCACAGGAAATTAACTTTCTTGTGTGGCGTAAGCCAGAGAACCTTGTTGGCTAGGCTTACTTAGGCCCTTGGGCTGATATCCTAGTACCTCCCTATGAACCTATGAATCACAATACTAGTAGATTGCCAGACACCCATTATTACTGCAGCACAGGTTAAAACAGCACTGTCCAAGGCCAAGAATACAGCTTCTCTGGGACCTGAAAACATGCCTGGCTGTGTTCTACATGAACTACAGAGTGAACTGGCACCTCACCTGGGTGCCCTGTTCAATCACAGCCTCACCTCAGGCTTTGTCCCTACCGAATGGCGCGCTGCTACAGTCATCCCTCTCCACAAAGGAGGAGCGACTACAGACCCTGTGAACTATTGCCTCATTAGCCTGATGAGTCTGATATGCAAAGCTATGGAACACATCATCATGGACCTAATAAACAAGGATATAGGGAATCTCCAAACTCTGCATCCCACACAGTTTGGTTTTGTGAAGGGTAGATCATGCCTGCTCAACTTGGTTGACTTTTTTGAGTCAAGTCACCATAGCTGTGGATGAAGGCAAGTTGATTCATACAGCCTACCTTGATCTGGCCAAGGCCTTTGATACCATTCCCCACTCAGGAATCATAGAAGAACTCACTAAGCTAGGCATTAACCCCAATATCACTGGTAGGTTGCAAACTGGCTCGCAGATAGAACCCACAGTGTGAAAGTAGATGACTCCAAGTCAGACTGCCGACCAGTCATGAGTGGAGTCCCACAGGGTTTGGTCCTGGGTCCTCTCCTGTTTGGTATCTACTTCTCTGAAGTCCAGACCAACACGAAGGGACTCTGGCTGACAAAGTTCACAGGTGATTGCAAGTTGGGAACTATTATTAACTCCCCAAGTGGTTGACATCCTAGCGAATGGTGTCACTGAAACCAACAACTGGTGTCAGAATCATGGCCTTAAGCTCAATGCCAAAAATGCGTCGTCATCCCCTTTAGGGGAAAAAAAAAAAAGTTTCCATGAATTACCACATTGATGGTAATCCACTGAATACAGAAGACTTTATAAGAGATCTGGGAACACAGGTTGACAGCAACCTCTCTTTTGACCACCACATTGCCACTGTGGTCAGGAAGTCCTATGTGGCACATCTCATTACTAAGGGTTTTGCATCCTGGAAGAAAGATGTCATTGTCTCCCTCTACTCTTCCCTTATTAGGCCAGTCATCGAGTACAATGCCCCATTTGGCATGTACCTCACTAGACACCTGCAACAACTGGAGAGGCCACAAAAGCACCTCACAAAGATGATCCTAGGCCTTAAACACTTGTCCTATATGGACAGACTCAAAAAACTCCAACTATTCTCGATCTTATATCGCCTACTTGGAGGCGATCTCTGCTTGACTTACAAAGCCATGTCTGATCCAGCTCTGTTAGAAATGCTGCATCTAAAGAAATCCCAATCCCTCTGCACCACATACTCCAGAGGACCTCAACCTCATTACCACAATCAACAGAATGTACTGGAGCTACAGGTTCATAACCCAGAGACTGCCCGTGCTATGGAATAGACTCCCATACATGTCAAGCAGAGCACCTCGCTGACCCTCTTCAAGAGAATTCTTCATGAGGTCGGGTGGCAAGATGCCAGGGTAATCCTATGGCTAGGATTGTAAAAGCCCCAGGGCCATTAGCCTAGTACAGCATCTATGAACCTATGAATCTCTGGGTGCTCTTAAGGGAAATTGCACTTTACTGTGTGTGTACTTGTCATCCTCCCAGTGTGTACATCCCCTAGCTGTTGCCAGTGGTGAAGATTGAGGCTCCTTGATTACTGGGCCAGTGCAGGGGCATCACAGGGCATATAAAATATTGCACAATAACTATAGGAATCGATCAGAGGAGGTTATCCAAACTTTCTTCCCAATGTTTTCTAAGCAATTCACAAGGAAACAATGAAATGGCAATGTGAGACTCCCAAATATGTAACAAAGCATAGAAGATTTAGGATTTTTGTTTGGAAGTGTTTGTATAGGTATTTTTAAACCCCAAGCAGATGTCAAAATATTTTTTCTAAAGTAGATGGCAAATGTTGGAGGTGTGATGGGGAAGAAAAGCGGAACTGGGAACATATGTTTTGGGAATGTATGAGATGGCAGACTACGAATTCTTTACAGAATACACTGCCAGAAATATAGGATGAGCAAATGGGTGTAACTAAGGAAGTAATTTTTGAGCTGGGATGCATTATCTGAATTGCCAGACATAGTAAGGATGTAGATTTAATTCTGGTGGCTGCCAAAACGCAGTTACTATAAAGTGGATATCATAGTCTAAACCAACTGTTTTTGAAGTACTGAATATTATAACAGAGATAAAAGAACTGAAATTTGGATCTTTAGAAAAGGGTATGAGCAACTTACGCAGAAAAAAATGGAAATTGCACAAACAATATGTGCAGAATAATGTTTTGGAGGAGGAGTGAGGTTTAAGGGAAGCCATGAATTGATCAATTTGTGTGTTGTTGGATTGGTGATAATTGTATAAAAGAATATATGTGATGTATAATGCTTGTAACCGTGCACTGTTTTTTTAGCCAGTTTTAACTTGCTCAGTATTCATTGGTTGTATTTGTGATGTCCCCACTCTGGACCAGTAATCAAGGAGCCTCAGTGACACCGGTGTGGGATGTTCACTTGGAATACAAATGGATGCACTCAGTATTTCCAGATGCAGACCTCTCTGCATCAAGCACAATTTCCCTTAAGAGCACACAGGGAACACAGTCGGCCCAGGGTCTGGATTTCTTTATATCTTTCTCCCTCCAGGGCCCCAGTAAGACTCCCCACTAACACAGCTATAGAGTTAAGTCCTCAGCTGAGCATCCAAGCCAAGTCCTCCAGCACCCTCTCTGTAAAACCAGTGCTTTGTGTCCGCACTCCAAGTAGCTGACACACACACACACACACACACATTTACCTGCTGTGCTCCCTTCTGCCCAGACTATAAGGTAGTTACCACTGCCACCAAACACTACAAAGCTAGCTACCTCAAGCTCTTGTAAGGGTACCTAATTATACTGAATGAAATTAATATTAATGTAAATGGTAATATTGACCAAACAGCCAGGCTTCAGGAGTGTCATCAATAGCTAGATAAAGTACTCTCAAAGGTTAAAATATTTTCTTAAGGACCAGCCACAATGAAAAGTTTAAATATATTTAATAATAACAACAGAACATGAATATACAAATTATCTATCTATAGTAAACACCAGAGTTTCAGTCATAGGAAATTTTAAAAATAACAAAGCTGGAAAGATTTGCACAGTTACAGAAAAAATAGTTAATGATTTTCACTGTATTTTCCTGACTGATCTAGTGAATTACTGTTCTTACTTATTTAACAGAGCAAGGTAAGATGAAAGCAAGTTTGGGCGGTGCAGTGGTGCAGCGGTTAACATTGGTGCATCACAACAAGAGGTTCTCCGGTTCGATTCTCAGCTGGAGTGCCTTCTGTGCAAAGTTTGCATATTCTCCCTGCGTTTGTGTGGGTTTCCTCCAGGCACTGCGGTGTCCTCCCACATTCTAAAGACATGACTGGAGTGTTTCTCCCCGGGCCTCTGCTGAAAATAGGCTCTGTGGAGCCTAGTCGGAATTTCCTGGTCAACAAATGTTAAATAAAAATAAAATAAACAAGACTGCCCTGAGATTTTTGTCTCACCTAATATTAAAACATTATTTCTGTACAGAATGACATCTGGTCATTTGCCTTCTGGTTTCCATGCCAACCCACCCATTTCTAGAAACTGCCAGGATTTAGCACCTACATGTCAATAATATGCACACAAGAGCTTTGCTCAGATGTGGTGCAGCTTCTGGAAGTCCTTAAAACAATTACAAACTTCTACTCCTCCTACAGAGACTAACAAACCATGCTTCTTACAGACATTCCTTCTCTGGCCTCATTGAAAACTGTGAGATAACATTTATGGCTTAGGCCCAGTAATTTAATTTTCTTACTATTTCTTAGTCAGGTGGATTGAGGTTAACCTCTTCTCTTCCATTATCCTTTGTTACGACGTATACATGTAAACAGTTGTAGTAATACATGTACATTTTTTTTCTGCTCAACAGGGCCCACTGTTGATACATTTTTAACAGAAGCAGCTGTACAAATATATTTTTCAACACAAGCATCTATACAAATCCATTTGATATACAAATGACATAATTCTTTACAAAAATTCCAGCTAGCTGTGCTAGTATGTTACACATCCATTGCCTTACTTCTCCTTGCATAGCTGGCAATACCTCACATCATCTCATAATTTTTAACTTATTTTATGTTTAAATTAACGTTTGTATGGTGTGGTCAGTTTTGATGAAATCCTTATTGGCAAAGTAGAAACTCATTTTTATGCTTTGCGTTATTAAATTCTGAACTCTAGAGCTCTTGACTGACTTCAGCCCGGTTATTTGGTATTGTTTTAGGGCTGTTTTGTGGGCATTTGTTACTGTTCACATGTAAACTTGGTTTGTTTTCTTTTCTATAAGTGTTTGTTTGCATGTGTCTTAAGTGATAATTCAATAAATATGTTAAAGTAACTTTCTTTCTAAAACAAAAGCAATCCCAGCAAGGCACAGATAAACAAAATCTTTGAAAACAACACTAGGGAGGTTTAGAAAACAAGGGGTGGATCCACCCAAAACTAAGAATAATTCTAGATGCTCCATCATGTCTTTCTCCTTCCCTGGCATTCCAGTAAAGCCTTACCATAGTTTAGGTCTTCACTTCCATCTGTGTCACCAGATTACTTCACATGCTTGGGTTCTGAGAATCATTCACATTTTTTTACAACTGACAGTGGGATTCCCTTTCTGTTTTCAAGGGATTCCTCTTCATCCATCCAGTCAAACATCCCTGTTTCCACCCACCCTAAATTAGATGGTGTTTCAGGGCATTCTAGAAAATGTTTCTCAAGATTAGTTTTATTTCTGAATATTTCTAATGTCAAAGGAAGGAAGGAACTTGTAGACCTGTCCTCTAGAACGTTTTTTTTCTAAACCTTCACATGAAAATTCGAAATACTCTCAACAGTCTCTGTCACCTCTCATTCTACCTGTCAGTTTTCTAACTCTATATTTGAAGGATGATTATCACACATTTCAGTTCTTGAATATTTTATATGCTTTTTACATTTTCTGTCTGATTTACATTTTCAGTTCTCTGCTTTACCATTTGAAGTGACCACAAAATCACGAGTCTTTACAAAGTGCACTGTTCCTGTAAAGGACATTCACATTTACCATATTTAGATGATTACCTTATTTTTGCAGGTCTTTTACAATTTAAGAATCCCTGACTTTTTTTTTTTTTTTTTTTTTACCAAAAATAAAAGTATTTAAAAAAAACTTTTTTTCTCTGTTTCAGGTGAACATATTTTTTTTCATTCCATGTCATTGATTAGTGTTTCTGTGATGTCCCAATAATACATACCTCATGATGGCTTTTCTCCGTAGGACAAGTGGAATATTAAAAGGATCAGTTTGTGATGTTTTCTTACCAGACTCTGGCATTTGCCAAGGACCGTCTCAGGATTCTAGATTTCATGATCTCCATGATTCCACAGGCCTGATGTCACATAAGGAAGATTCAGTGGTTCATGAAGCCAGTTTAAACCCAACACTAGTACCCCTATCATTTTAGATCCTAGTGCTGGTGTTTGTAAAAAGGGAGTTACTTTTGTGGATGAATCAGCTGTTTCTCCCAGTAGGTTGCCCTTTTCCCCTTCCAGACCCTATTCAGTTTGTGAGCACAAAAAATGCAGAAACAAAAACATAATAAAAATAATAGCAACCATTTGTTAATCAGGTTAGCCAACTGGACACCCAATTTATCAGTGGTGACCAGGGAACAAGATCTGTTTAAATGTTTTGCTCAGTGGCCCACAGTAGACAAATTAAAACTGAAGGAGTCAAACCCTCTACCATAGAAACTACAGCTAGCAGTCTTAACCCTCTGTGCAAACTGATAGATGCCTTAGAATTTGCTTGGGGTGCTGTATACAAGGGGGTAAAAACTGATGGTCTGTGGAGCAGGCAAGACAACTTAAAGAACATAATTGCCAAATAAATAATGGAACTAATAAATGCTCTTGAATCTCTGAATAATCTTTGGATTCCATGTAATTTACTATTAATCACAGATAAATACCAAAGTGATGTTGTACATAAACAGGAGGAACCAGATCCTGCCCCCTTTGCAGGTTAGCTGTGGCAACCTGGGATCTAGCAACTCATAGGTTCATAGGAGATATGGCTCAAGAGTGTTTACAAGCCTAGTCAGTTTTACCCAGATTTTACCCATTTTGCTATCCCTAGGATAGGGTCAACAGAGCGGTATTTTGACAATTTTTACAGACTGCCTCTGTCCATATGGGACACTGGCACCAACTCAGGAGTGAATTTGCGATTTCCCATCCATTGGTCCAGATTATGCTTGAAGATGGTTAGGGAAGGGCTCTGCTTCATGTGAATAAGAATTCTGCCTATTACTGAGGCAGGGCAATCACTGGGACACCTGTCTGTCTCTCCAGCATGATCTACACATGTTAGAGATCAGGTTTAGATCTTTAGAGCAGGTAATCATCGTGCAGATAATTTTGCGAGTATGCAACATTTCCATCAGGGCTGGGTCAGAGATTCCCTTGAAAGTCAGAGACAGATCACCCCTCAGTAATCGGTAGGAAGCTGAATACATTGATGGGGCTTTTAATTGTTCCCCGTATGACTTGTTGGTTATAGTCTGTATTTTTTTGGTGAAAAACCTCTGAGGATGCTCCAGCTGTTGCGGGTGCTTGTCAAGGTACATGTCAAAGGGTGCATTGTACTCTGTTATTATTCTGATGGTCGAGTACAGGAGTTCTATTAGATCTGGATGCCATGCCTTTACTTATAAGCTGAGTCACATAGGATTTCCTCACCCCCTTGTACATATTGTGGTCGAAGTTTAGATTACTATTCTGAGTACCCAGATCTCTCACCACTGAGTCCAGTCTTAAGGGGGTGCTATCAGTGTTGTAACTGGCAGGGGTATTCGATTTCCCAAAGGGTATTATACACTTCTTTGCATTTAGTTTGAGGCCATCACACTGACACCAATTGTTAGTCAGCATCAGACCTCTCTGTAGGCTATCAGCATCACTTTGGGGTGTCAATGATTGCCCCCAACTTGCAGTCATCAGCAGACTTGGTCAGCCAAAGGCCGTCTACATTTGTCTTGACATCTAAGAAGTGTATCCCAAATAGGAGGGGGCTCAGCAGTGAGCCCTTTGGCTGTCCACTGGTGACTGGCCTCATGCTGAATGTGTATTCTCCCACTTTAACAACATACGTCTTATCCATGAGTCATTTAGCTATGCATCTGGTGACGAAGAGGTTTATTCCCAATTTTGGGAGTTTATCTGTAATACCCAAGTGGGGTATTGTGCCAAATTCCATGGCTAGGGCAGGGTAGGTGGTATGCACTGTCTTACCCTTATCCATGGCTTTGGTGACCTTCTCAAAGAAGTCCACCACACTGAGCAGGCAAGACCTGCCCTTGATGAAGCCGGACTTGGTTGGGTCTGGAATCTGGAGATTTCCTGTGTCACTGTTAATCAGGTCCATGGTTATCCTTTCCATAGTCTTGCATATGAGGCTAGTCTGACTTATGGGTCCATAGTTTTCTGAATCCGTTGATGGTCCCCCTTTGTGCAGAGGGATGACTGTTGCTGTCCTCCACTCTACTGGGACAAAGCCTGTCTGAAGACTGTAGTTAAACAGAGATCCGAAGGGGGTTTCTAGGTTATGTTTCAAGCAATTTAATAGACACCCTGGGATTTCGTCAGGGCCCATTGATGTGTTTCTAGCTTTAGAGGGTGTAGTGATAACCTGTACTTTTGTGAAAACAGGCAAAGGAATGATAGGTGATATTTCATGGGGGAGGAATTGATGTAAGAAGAGGGTGAAATTTAAATTGAATTTATTGGCCAGCAGGTTTGCTGCTTCTTCTGGCTGAGTGTAGGTAGTGCCATGTACAGCCAACTCAGTACATTGTTGAGTATTTCCCTTAAGATTTCAGACATAACTAAAAAATGCTTTTTCATTATCCTTTGCTTGGGAGGCTATTTTAATTTCATATTTAGCTTTTGAAGACTTTAATAGTTCCCTGATTTGCCAGTTGAGGCTAATGAGGGATTTTATTCTCTGTTGTGCATCCTGCTACTTCTAGACAGAAATTTCTTCCTTCTGTTGTATAGTCTGTTTATGCCAAGAGTCCACCAGTGTGACTTGTTTTTCTGGTGAGACATGGGTTTAGTTTGATCAGGTACTGCCATATCTATGCAGTTTAAGTGGTTGTACAGGGCATTCTTGTATACTTCTGTATAGGCCTCCATGTTTTTGGGGTTAGGAGAGGTTTAAAATTATCTGTGCTATCATTTAATAGAAGGGAATTTGCCTTCGAAAAATTCTTTAGTATTTTAGGGTTTGATAAGTGTTCTACTGTTAAATTTATCCAAAGGAGATTGATTTATGATCCAATCATTCCAATGAGGACATTACACTGGGTGTGGGGGGGGGGGGGTGCCAGGAATGGCTTGACATCAGGCCAGTATACCAAAGCCTTAGGTTGCTTTAAGGTATACCATTCGTCACACGTATGCTGCTTGCGTAGCATAGGACTTGAAGGTGATGTCCAGATGTGCAACCGTAAAATTTCTTGGCCGCCAGTCTGAACGCCATCTCTCGATCATCTGTCTGAATGCCCGTTCCTTTGCTGGTTCTTCAAGCCATTGCAGATAAGTGCCCCTTTGGGGTTCTATTTTTACTTATCTTACTTTTATATTGCTGCTTGTGGGGTTTCATGTCATCCAAGAAGGGTAAACGCTAGTGTGGGAGACAGATTCCACATAAAGACCACTACAAACAGTGTCTGTTTTGCCTTGGCACCTCGCACGACCATCTATCCAGTTCTATCTGTCAGGCCTTTGTACCTAAAACCCTTCTTAGTAGACTCTCTCCTTTGGTGCTTTATTTTGAAAACCAGCATCTTCAGTTTCTTGCAAGGGACACGGAGGGAACTTCCTGCTCTGAGGAACAGCAGTCAGTGAAGAAGGCATTCAGCCTCCTCCAGACATCTCTCCTGAGTGAATAACAGTTCTTCACTCAAGGATTGTTTAGTGCTTTGATGGCTTTGAAACCTCCTCAGACAGTTTCTATTCCAGACTCCTTGGTTTTGTACTCCACTTAAAAGACCCAGGGAACAGGATTCCTCTGAGGAGGAGCCAGATTCAGATGACGAATCCCTGTCTTACTCTTCTCAGGTTCCCTCTTCTTCGGATTATGGATCAGTGGAAGAGGAATGTACCAGTCCTGATACTCCTTTTGAACAGATTTGTTTTGGTGACACAAGCAGCAGGATGATGGAGATCTTTAAATGGGATTGTGCACAGGTTTCTGAGGTACAAAAAAGCTATGAGTTGCTGCAGTTGGATTCACCTAGGCTTTCAGCTGTTCCTCCGGTTTTGGCTGCCTTGTTGGATGCATTTTATAATTCTTCCAAGGTTCAAGATTCTCAGCCTCCTATTCTGAAGAAACCTGATAGATTCTATAGGGTGCCGGAGGACTGTAAATTTTTGTACAAGTGTCCTCCTGCTGACCCTTCAGTGGTGTCTTTAGCTTCTGACAAGCT
This sequence comes from Protopterus annectens, assembly GCF_019279795.1. NCBI lineage: Eukaryota > Metazoa > Chordata > Ceratodontiformes > Protopteridae > Protopterus > Protopterus annectens. The sequence continues at coordinate 901,737,675 of NC_056731.1, forward strand.
TTGTCGATTGCTTCCTTCTTCCAGGTTACTGCCCTCTGATAAAGATAGGACCATGGAAAGGTTAGACAAAAAGGTTTGGCTGTTAGGATTGTTAATTATGAGACCCATATGTCCAGATATTTACTGGCTGACCTATCCCAGGCCTGTCAGGTTATTTCTGATCTTCCAGAATCTGAGGGTAAATCTTCTGCCTTTTCCCTGTTAGGGACTTCCTTCCAGGTGGGTCATAATTCCATCAAGTGTAGTTATGATGCAGTAGATACTCCTAGGGCTGCTGCTTTTGGGTCAGTGATGAAGAGGTGTTCTTGGCTTTGGCTTCAACCTTTGCATGATGATGATTAAGGCTAAGTTAGTGGATGCCACTCTTGATAATAAACACTTGATGTTATGTAGTCCTGTCTCACCTCCATTATTACGTGTGGGTTTGGAGCCGATCCTCGGCTCCGACTCGGCTGCTTAGAAAGCCTTAAAACTTCTTTTTGGTTCTTGGCTAGGAGGTATCCCATGGTGCATGTGCACATTCCCCAGATCTCGTTTGCCGCGTCTTCATTCGGAAGCTTCTTTTGGTTGGCCGTGGCCAAGTGATTTAGTTCTTTATTATTACTGCTTATTAGGTGTTTTTTGCTTTGTGTGAAGTTTTATTCTGATTGATGACAGTCTTATTGTAATACCGATTTGTGTATTTAACCAGATTTGACTTGTTGCTGTTTTAAAACGTCTTGGGCCTGTTGACCGTTTGTGTGTGGTTCCCGTGAGTGTGTTTTTTAGACTAGACTGTTTAACTTAGAGGTGCTAGTTTGTTCCCTTTTTCTTTCTTGCACTGGGTTCGTAGAACCTAGTAAAACCCCTTTTATTTTTGTTGTGGGTGTTAGGGCTATATCTGCTTAATTTAGAGGATCTAGTTCCTCTTCTGTTGTGAGTGTTGTTTTTTTTCTACTGCCATTATTTCCAGGGAACATAAAGAGCATAAACAGTCAGGGTTTAAAAAGTGTACTAAATGTTCTCAAAAAATGTCCATCACCGATGGACATAGCGTCTGTGTGTACTGCTTAGGGGACATACATCTTCAAGAAACTTGTCTCTTTTGTCATTCCTTTAGCCCTAGAGTACTCCAGGAACGGAAGAATAAACTGATTTTAAAAGGCATGTTAAAACCTTCCTTCGAGGAAGACCTAGCCAGTTCTTCCTCCTCTGCTAGGTCGCATTCTTCTAGAAAGGATAAGGGCAAGACCTCTAAAAGCCCTTCTCCAGCCTCAACTTCTTTTTCTGAACCTCCACAGAAGTTACCAAAATCGGAGTTGGCCTCTGTCTCTTCAGCTCCACAGTTTTCTGAGCCAATTGAGATTCTGAACACGGACCCTTCAATATCGGCACCAAGTGTGTTGGTGCCGATTATTAGCAGTCCTCTTCGGAGCCTGTCTACAGACATTCCACCGGTCTCCCCTACTCTAAAATCACCTATATTGCAGAGAGCAAGGTCTCCCACACTCTCCTCCAGATCCTCCAGGAGCTTATCTGAAGAAGACATCGAGAGAGTGGTGCTCAGACTCCTTAAGTCGTCGGCCTTGCCAAAATTTTTATTGGCTCCGACCCATTCGGTCTCGCAGCCGAATCCTGCTACCGATCCGGCTCTTTTTCTTCCTCCAACCCAGATTGGGCCTTTGGAGCCGATATTGTCTGTACCGACTGTAGTGGTGTCCTCTGCTCCAGCACCCCATGTGGTTGTCTCGGAGCCGAGCACCGCTCCAATACTCTAGGCGCCGTTCAAAGTGTCTAAGGTCCGAAGCTCTTCGGTCGGCCCCAAGGGGGACACTTGGAACCGAACCTCTTCGGTGCAGAGTCTTCCTCTTGGTGCATCAGCCTGAGTGAGCTCAGACCCTACATCGTTCTCGGAGCTGATTGTTTTGGAGCCATTGCCACCTACGCTTTCTTCGGAGCTGTGGCGTCGTTTGGAGCCGGAGGAATCGGGCTTCATGAGGATGAGGAGCATGTTGGATAATTCATCCGTCCCACGTAGGAGTACCGATGCTATATTCCCTCAAGCGCCGACTACGGTCTCAGCATCCTCTCTCCCCCGGGATGGCAGAGACCCACAGCCTCAGGACCCCCATGTGGATAGCCCCCGATCTTCTGAGACCTCCCCAGAGGACCCCGCTGAGGAGCCCCTCGGAAGAGATCATGTAAGAGGAAGCATGTAGACTCCCCTGATGAGTCTGTCACATCTGACACTGACCTCGATGAGTCGGATGGGTCACCTAAGTTGTCCTCTGAAGATGTCTCCTTTGCAGACATTTTGGAGATCCTCAGGCAGAAAGGCGGCCGTTACCCCGTCCGATGAGGAGTCAGTGTACCTGAAGGCTTTCGGGTCTCAACCCTCAGCTTCATGGGCGTCTCCTCTATTTGGTGAATTACTGGATCTTGTGAATCAGAAAGCATGGCAGACTCCTGATGCCATGGAACCGGTCACCAGGAGGCCAAATAAATTTCTTTCTGCCCCTGAAGACAAAGAATTTTTATCCAAGGGCTTACCTGTTGATGCCATGGTGGTGGCGGCGGCCACTAAGAAGGAGCTAGCAGAAACGACTTCTATCCATCCACCCAATAAGGAATCCCGAACGATGGATAGGTACGGGAAGCGTATCTTCTCTTCAGCGGTTTTTACATTCAGATCGCTGAACTATCACATTTTACGAGACTTCAGAGAGATCTCCTAAAGGAGTTAGGAGATGCTCTTCAGGGTCCCTCTACTGAAGCAGTCCCATCTACAGTGTCTGCTCAGTTGGCTACTCTCACATCTATTGTTAACTCCTCCATGCGGCTGATTTCGTACGCAGCTGATGGTGCGAGTAGGGCGGCGGGTTCAGGAGTCTCCTTAAGGAGACATTCCTGGATGCATCTATGCAACTTTGCTGAGCCTTTCAAGTCTACATTCACCAATGCTCCCATGGGACAGATCTCTCTTTTTGGACCCAAGGTGAAAGATACCCTCACCAGGTGTGAACAGGAAGGAAAGACTCTCTCTGCCATGGGAGTCAGTTTTACCATTCCTTCTAGACCTTACCCTAAAGGTCAGAAGAGCGGTAAAATGTGGTTCAAGAAATCACAGAGACCTTTCCAGGATACACAGGCTGATTCCTCCTTCAGAGGCAGGGGAGGAGGAAATAATGGTAGACGTTGCCCTAGAGGCAGGGGAGGCCCACAAAATCAGGGAGGTCGCGATTCCTTTCGTGACCGTCCCTCTCAGCGTTCCTGATGTGGAACCCGAATGTGCATCTTTGGAGCCGGTCGGGGGGCGCCTGTCCTTGTACCCAGAAGCCTGGATAAATCCCACTTGAGACAAGTGGGTACAAGACATTATCACCAGAGGTTACTCTATACCCTTTTCCCTTCCACCACGCCCTCCCAAAAGGATCCCAGATGTACCACCCAATCACAGGGATCAAGTGACTATAGAGATAAAAAAGCTGCTATTAAAAAGAGTCATCCAAAAGGTCCCAGCAGACCAGACAAGATTCGGAACATATTCCAGGTTCTTTTTAGTTCCAAAAAGAACAGGAGACTGGAGACCCATCCTAGACCTCAGCAGGTTAAACGAGTATGTAAAGAAGTCCAAGTTGCGCATAGTTACTCTACAATCCATACTCCCTCTGTTAGGAAAAGACAGTTGGATGTGCTCAATAGATCTCCAGGGTGCCTGCTACCACATAATGATGGACAAAGCATCAAGGAGCTACCTATGCTTACCGGCTGGGAGCCAATCATTACCAGTTTCAGGCACTGCCCTTTGGTCTCACCACAGCCCCCTGGGTGTTCACCAAGTGCATGGCAGTAGTCACAGCTCATTTGAGGCCTCAGGGAATCCAAGTCTTTCCATACCTGGACGATTGGCTCCTGACCGCCACCACCAGGCATCGTCTAGTTCAGTCGAGAGATTCCACAATCAAGCTCTGTTCTCAGTTGGGAATCTCTATAAACTGGGAAAAATCCTCTACTTTGCCCACCCTATCTATAACATTTATAGGAGCGAACATAGATACGGTTGCTATGATAGCCAGACTACCTACAGACAGAATACCGAATCTTGCTCAGCAAATTTACAGGATACTTCCCCTTAGAAGAGTCAGAGCGAAGGTGGTGTTGCAGCTTCTCGGAACTATGGCATCGATCATAACCTTGGTACCTTTAGCAAGACTACATATGAGGATACTCCAATGGCTCCTGTCATCCCAGTGGTCCTTTCACCAGTTGCCTCTACATCACCAGATTCTGATCACAGATTCTTGCAAAAAGGATCTACGCTGGTGGATTCAACCAGGTCATCTTACCTCAGGGGACTCCCTTTGTACCGCACCAACCCATTGCCACTGTGACCACGGATGCCTCCCAGATAGGGGGGGGGGGCATTATCTTGGCAGGACTGTCCAAGGCACATGGCAAGATCAGGAGGCCCATCTGCTTATCAGTGTCCTAGAGATGAGTGGTGCTTCTAGCGTTGCAAGCACTTCATGACTTTCTCCCTCTAGGGACGATAGCTATCCAGACCAATAACATGTCGGTGGTTTGTTATCTAAACAAACAATGGGGGACCAGATCATACCCCTTATGTCGAGAGGCCCTGTGAGTTTGGAATTGGATGATTTCTTTCCAATGCTTTCTCACTGCAACGCACATCCCGGGGACTTCCAGCGTGATAGTGGACAAGCTAAGTAGGGCAATATTGTTAACTCACGAATGGTCCTTGAACCAGAAAGTAGCCCGTCTGATCTTCCACAAGTGGGGACAACCCTGCTGCGATCTCTTTGCCTGCCCCATCAACACCAAATGCAACACCTTTTTCTCCCTCATCTCCTGTCCGGGAGAGTCTCCAAGAGATGCACTCGTCCACGATTGGCCCCCGGGTCTCCTTTATGCTTTTCCTCCTTTTCCACTCATTTCCAAGGTCATACAGAAAGCAATGTTGTTGGGAAGCAAGATGATCCTCATCACCCCTTACTGGCCTCGTCAGATTTGGTTCCCTTTTCTCGAGCCTCACCTGTTAGACTATCCATGGACTCTGGACCCAGTGCCAGACTTCCTGACACATGTCAGGTTCTCTTCACCCCAGTCTCCACACACTCAAACTGACAGCATGGCTGCTCCAGTTCTGTCACTAGTCGGGCTTCATGATCTGTCTCCAGCTGAAACCCATATTATTAGCTCTTCTCACAAGCCTTCGACTAGAAAATGGTATCACAGTAAATGGAAGACGTTTTCTATATGGGCACACAGCAGAGAAGTTGATTCATTTACAGCTGCCATTACTATTGTTTGAGTTCCTTTCAGAAGTCTTTCACCAGGGTTCAGCGGCTGCTATACTCCAAGTTCAGCTAACAGCAATATCTCATTTTCATGCGGGGATTAATGATTCCAGTCTTATGTCTCGCAAACTTTTCTTAGGGGTTCCATGATGATAAGACTTCCTGTGCAAGACCCCATTCCTCCTTGGGATCTGAATCTAGTTCTGTCTAGACTTACTTTGCCACCCTTTGAACCAGCCCATAGTTGTCAGTTGAAATTCCTGTCTTGGAAGACTCTTTTTCTGGTGGCAATAACCTCAGCCAGATGAGTTTCTGAACTACAAGCCCTATCTGTTATACCTCCATATTTAATTTTCCACAAAGACAGGGTTTCTCTCCGGACCAATCCTTCCTTTATTCCTAAAGTCTGTTCTCAATTTCACTTAAACCAAACAATTGAATTGCCAGTGTTCTTCCCTAATCACACCAATAAAGCAGAGTATACATTCCACTCATTGGATGTGCATAGGCAACTGCGTTTCTATATCCACAGGACCAAAGGATTTAGAAAATCAGAACAGCTGTTCATTTCGTTTGTTGAGGCGGGAATGGGCTTGCCAGTTTCCAAGGTTACACTATCGAACTGGATCTCTAGTTGTATTTCCTTTATTTACAGTTCTCAGGGAAAGGAGTTACCCTTTAAAGTCAAAGAGCATTCAACCAGGTCCTTCTCTACTTCTGCTGCTTTCCAAGCCAGGACACCTATTGATAGTATTTGTGCAGCAGCAACATGGGCTACCCCTCATACCTTCATTTCCCATTATAAATTGGATTTAACTTCCAGGGGTATAGCCTCGTTTCGTTCCATGGTACTCAGGAGTATCTTCAGTGAGCCACCCATTCAAGATGCTAGGGACGCTGTCCCACTTGTAATAATGGAGGTGAGATAGGACTACATAACATAAAGAAGTTATGCACTCACCATAATGTTCCATGTATGTAGTCCACCTCGCTGAACATTATTACGTGTGGGTTCGGAGCTGATCCTCTGCTCTGACTCGGCCGCTTAGAAAGCCTGAAATGAAAACATGGAACGTTATGTTGAGCACATAACTTCTTTTTTTTGATGAAGCTGCTGCTATGATTAAGTCCCTTTAGGATAAGGGCAAGGATTTACAGGAACTTAAACATGTTTGTTTCTCCTGTGCCTAAATTTCAGAGAAATTACCTCAGTAAGCCAACTTTTCTTCATAAGCAATCTTGCCATCCTCCTATGGGTAAAAAGGGTGTTAAGCGGCTTCTCCTGTGAAGGGTCCTCCGACTTCTGTGACTCAGAAGTCTCCTTTTCCTGATAAACCATGTTCCATGTATGTAGTCCATCTCAATCTAACTGCAATCCAAATTGTAGCTTGCTACAGATCACTCACCATGCCCCAGTATTCCCACTCCTCTTTTCTTGATGTACTGGAAAATATTAAGGTTCAACCAAACACCCTAATAATGGGTGAGTTGAACTACCCCACCATTAACTGGGAAAACTACTCCTGTACCAACTCCTTCGCTCAACGCTTTTTGGAATTCATAAACTCCAATGCCCTGGATCAACTTATCCACACCCCCACCAGGGGCAACAATAGCCTAGATCTAGTCATTACCAACATGAGTGACCGGTGTTCCACACCTGAAGTCAATGCCTCATTGGTCCAATCCGACCAAAAGCTAATTACCCTAGATATCCACATCCTGCCCCCACCCCTATTAAGGAAACCATGGCAAAAAATTTCTCCAAAGCCAACTTCATGCTTCTTAAGACAGAAGTGGTGAACTTCATGACACCCATGCAGATTGGCAATACAGTTACGACTACTGAATCCTACAAAATTGCACTTTATAAGCACTTACATGAGTGCATGGATCGTGCTATCCCATACAGAGCCAAGAAGCTATCCTCACAACAGAAGGAAGAAACTGTTGCAAAAGAGAGTAAAATCCCATGAGTGGAGGAGCTCCCTGGTCAGCCTCAGTAAGCGCTAGTTACGAAAACAAAATTGCCACTGATTCCAAAGACAACCACAAAGCATTCTATAGCTATGTCAAGAATCTCAATGGCAACACTCAGATCTGCTCTGAGTTATAGCACAATGGCACTAAATATACAGAACCAACTGATATTGCCAACATCCTGGCAGATAGGTTCAGTGCTAACTTTACCCCCCTCTCACCCCCTAAAGAGCCCATCTCTATACCGGAAGAATGCAAAGTTCCTTTAATCACGGCTGCACAGGTAAAAACCACACTCTCCAAAGTCAAGAACACAGCATCCATGGGACCAGACAACATCCCAGGCTGCGTTCTACATGAACTACAGAACGAACTGGCACCCCACCTAAGTACCATGTTCAATCATAGCCTCACCTTTGGCTTTGTGCCTGCTGAATGGCGCACAGCGATGGTTATCCCACTCCACAAGGGGGGAGCCACCACGGACCCCGGGAACTACCGCCCCATTAGCCTGACAAGCCTGGTCTGCAAGGCCATGGAACGTATCATCATGGAACTTATAAACAAAGACATTGGTAATCTCCAAACTCTGGACCCCACCCAGTTCGGGTTTGTAAAAGGCAGATCATGTCTCCTAAACCTGATAGACTTCTTTGAAGCAAGTCACCAAAGCCGTAGACAAGGGTAAGATGGTTCACACAGCCTATCTAGATCTTGCCAAGGCTTTCAACACCACCCCCCACTCTGGAATTATAGATAAACTCACTAAACTAGGTATAAATCCCTATGTCACAAGATGGTTTGCCAACTGGCTCACTGACAGAACCCACTCTGTGAAAGTAGCAGACTCCAAATCCGACTTCAGACCAGTGACAAGTGGAGTACCATAGGGTTCAGTCCTGGGTCCTCTCCTGTTTAGTATCTACTTCTCTGAAGTACAGGCTAACACAGAAGGTCTTTGGCTAACAAAGTTCGCAGATGACTGCAAACTAGGAGCCATAATCGAAACTCCTAACAATGTGGACATCCTACAAGAGGGCCTCACTGAGACAGATGCCTGGTGTCAAAGCCATGGCCTCAAGCTCAGTGCCAAAAAGTGCATTGTCATCCCCTTTGGTAAAAACTCTGTACCCATGAACTACAACATGGGCGGTAGTATACTTAACACCGAAAGTGTAATGAGAGACCTTGGGACACAGGTGGACAGTAGTCTCTCCTTTGATAATCACATCACCACAGTAGTCAGGAAATCCTTCTACGTGGCACACCTCGTCACAAAAGGTCATTAGACCCATTATAGAGTACAATGCCCCTTTTGGCATGTACCTCACAAGACATCTACAACAACTGGAAAGGCTGCAGAAATACCTCACAAAGAGGATTACCAGCCTCAAACAAGATGCCCTACGTAGACCGTCTCAAAAAACTCCAGCTTTACTCTGTCACATAATGCCTACTCAGAGGTGATCTCTGCCTAACATACAAAGCTATGTCAAACCCAGAGCTGTTGGACATGCTCCACTTAAAGAAATCCCAATCCCTCCGAGCTACATGCTCTAGGGACCTAAACCTTGTCACCACAATAAACAGAACATGCTGGAGGGATAGATTCCTGTCCCAGAGACTTCCCATATTCTGGAATAAACTACCTATCTTTATCAGACAAAGCTCCTCATTAGCACTCTTCAAGAAAAATCTTGATGATTGGATGGGAAATAGGAAATTCACCCCGGGGATCACCTCTGTGGCTCTGCTCGACAGTGGCATAGGAAAATAATTTTCTTGTGTGGCAAACGCCAGGGTACCTTTTTGGCTAGGCTTGTATAGGCCCTAGGGCCTTTAGCTTAGGACCTACCTGTAAACCTAACTTATATTCTTCCCAGCCACTTTCCTGTTTCTCTTCACTTTTGTCTCACTCTCTCTCTGCCTGCTTGGGTACACATTACTCAGGATTCCTGGGTCCTGTCCATTATCTGCCAGGGGTATTTCATGGTCTGGAAATCCCTTCTCCGTTTTATGGCTATGCCTCAGTACCTTCAAGAACTGTCATTCTTTCCAAAGGTGCTTCAGGATTTTTTTTACTTAGGGTACTATTCAGTAGGTGCCTGTGTCCGAAAGGGGGAGGGGGTTTTACTCCAAGGTGTTTCTAGTGCTCAGGAAATAGGATACTTGGAGAAAAATTCAAGACCTCTCATCTGAACGCCTTTCTGAAGATGCTCTCTATTGAATGTTGTCCTTTCAGACTTTGTTCACTCTTCTGCTTCCGCAGGCTTGTATGGTATCTCTGGACCACAGGGATGCTTACCTCTATATTCCAGTACATCCACTTTTTGGGAAGTTTTTATGTTTCTCTTTTGCTTCCTGACATCTTCAGCTCTCTGTTTTGCCTTTTGGCCTTTCTACTGCTCCAAGGGTGTTCACCAAATGCCTTGTTCCTGTGATTGCTTTTTGCAGGATGCAGGGGATCCAAGTATTTCCTTACTTGGGCGACATATTTCAGACATCGGCTCCAGAGATCCTGTTGCAAAATAGTCAGTTTTGCAATTTTTCTTCTGCAGTCTGTGGCTTACAATAAATTTCAAAAAGCCTTTTCTGACTCCTCAAGGCCATGTTTTTCTGGGGTGCAGGATATACAGACTGTGCCTATGCTAGCATCTCTGCCTCCTCCCAAGGCCTCAACACTCATTTCCTTCTTTCAGACTCTTCTTCCTCTGGCTTCTATAACAGCCAGGGAATTTGAGAGCTCTGGGGTTAATGGCATTCACCATGCCTATGCTCCCTCTGACCAAACTTCACATGAGAAAGTTTCAGCATGTGCATCCCCTAGAATTTGTAGTTTCTCGTCTACTGACTACTGGTGGATCAAGCAGCTGTCATTAAATCCAGGGCTCATTTTTCATCCCCTTCTTCCCTCTCACAAGATATTAGCAGATGCTTCAGACATGGGATGGGGATCAGCTTTTGGTTCCCTAAAGATTTAGGAGATGTAGTTGCCTCTTCAACAGAAAGAGCACATCACTGTAAAAGAGATGAAAGCTCTTTTGCTGGCACTTCAGGCTTTTCATCCTTTTTTTTCTCCCCAGGACCTCTCGAGGTGTTTACATACAGTATCACAGAGATGTGGTATGTAAATAAACGGGGTGGGGGGGGGGCTTCAAGATCTTTTCTTTGCCGGTTGGCAGTCCTAGTGTGGGATCTTGCTATCCAGTATCAAGTGGCTCTTCAGGCAGTTTACATTCCCTCAAGTCAAAACATTGTGGCAGACACTCTGAGCAGGTCTTTAACTCAATACCATGAATGGATGTTTCACAGGGATGTGTTTTTGGACATTATCCATCAGTGGGATACTCCTTGCATAGATCTTTTTGCCTCCTGTCTGTTACTTCCTCTATTTTGTGCCAGAGTCCCAGGTCCTCTGGTTTGGACGGTGGATAACTTTTTTTTTTCTTGGAAGAGGGTGTTTCTTTACACTTTTCCTCCTCTTCATTCCAAAAGTCCTGTTCAAACTTCAACAGGATGCTCCAAAATCTTGTTGGTGACTTCCTTTTGGCCGCCGAGACAGCATTGGTTCCCTCTTCTGCATTTAGCCAAGGGCAATCATCACAAGTTACCTCACAGAGTGGACCTATTGACACAGAACAAGGGATCTCTCATCCATCCCCACCTATCCACTTTTCAGCTGACACTGTGGGTGATAGGATTTTGATTACACATAGACACCTTTTTTTCTGAGGACATGCTTAGGGCCCTGCAGGAGGCCAAGAAACCCAATACGTGGAAATCCTACTTATCCAAATGGAAGAGGTTTTCTGTTTGATGTCTTTCTCCTAACTTGGACCTACTTTCTGTGGATGTTCCTTTGGTTCTCTCATCAATATGAATTGTTCATTGCTAGCTTGGCCTGTTCTTCTGTCAAGGCCCACTTATCGGCTGTCTCTGCTAGTCTGCCTTTATCTCCTCCTTTTAGCTTCTAGATTTGAAGCTAAGCAATTCTTTAAAGGTGTCCTTCATATTAGGACTCCCAGGAAGCCTGTTCCTCCTTTCTGAGACCTTAATTTTGTTCTGGAAAAATAGACTCTGGCTCCTTTTGGGCCTGCAGCTTCAACTTCCCTGCAGCATTGTTCTTGGAAGACTGCTTTTGTTAGCCCTTACTTCTGCTAGATGGTTGTCTGAGCTTCAAGCCCTTATGGATTGTCTTCATTATGTGAGAGTTGTGCCTCAATTTTCACAGTGTGAAAAAAACAAATGAACAAACACAGGAATCTGTCTAGTTCCAACCTCACCAACACGAGCGTTGAGGAAAAAATTAAAAAACAGAAAAACTAGTAGACTTAAAACTTCATTGATGAGCGCAGTCACAATACTTTCTAAAAATCATGAAACCCAGGTGCTGTTCCAAAGCAACAAACCTTTATTCGTCACAGACAAGCGATCCTCGATAACAAAAAACGGAAATACTTTACAATGTTAAACATATCAGCTTTTATATATTTAGCAGTAGGTGTGGAAAATTTTAATTTTAAACCAGCCTTTTCTAGGTAAATAATAGAAACAGGGTCAAGTTTAATCAGTAGTAGTGTGGGGGGTGGGTACGTGTTCTTCTTAAATGCACTTTTACAACCCTGTTTATATTGTTTGCAGAGAGTATTCTAAGAACTAAGCCAACATGGAAATGAAGAAAGGAGATTCTACCAATAGGGATGACTGCAATTAGGGATATAGACAATAGGCAAGAGGGGGGTAGAATTTATTGGAGAAAACTGGCAAAGGAACCAAGGGTATTTGGGAGCAAATAACTAGAAAGGAAAAGCTAATAGAATGGGAAGAGGCCAAGGAATTATTTGGACTGCAGGTTAGGGATTGCCTTCCCCTATCAAGGATTGATATCAGAGTATAGACAAAGAGAAAGAAAAAGTGGGGTCCTAAACAAAAGACCAGCACTGGTAGAGTTTTTTGTAGAATGTAGAACAGAAGCTGCCATTAAAAAAGGAACAATTAGCAAAGCATACAAAATATTGCATGATAACTGTAAGAGTCTGTGAGAGGAGTTTAGAAAGGATTGGAAAGAGAGATTGGATAAGCAATTCACAAAGAAACAATGGGGGTCTATATGTATGCCTCCCAAATATGCAACAAAATCTAGAAGATTTGGAGTTTTTGCTTGGAAATGTTTTCATAGATATTTTTATACCCTAAGTAGACTCCAGAGAAATTTTCCTCTGGTAGACCACAAATGTTGGAGGTGAGACAGGGCAGAAAGGTACTTGGGAACATATTTTCTAGGAGTGCAGTGGGTTGGCAGACTTTAAGGATTCCTTGTGGGATGCACTGTAGGAGATGTAGGGTGGGAGGATTGGTGTGACAAGGGAGATGATTTTTCTGAGCTATGGTACAGAATCGGAATTGCCTAAACATGGTAAGGCATTGCTGTGTCTTAAGTATGGTGGCTGCCAAAAAAGCAATTACTGGAAAATGGAAATCAAAATCTAAACCAGCTATAATAGAAGTAGTGAATATAATAGAGATAAAACAACTGGAATTGAGATCTTTAGAAAAGGTTAGGAGCAAACTATATAGGAAAAATGGGAATTGTAGGAACAATACATAACAGAGGAGGAATGAGGTTTAAAAGTAGGCAGGACTTAAATGAGCTATGTAATGTTTGACTAAAACTGATTGGGTAGATTATAAGTGATCTATAATGTTTGCAACTGGAAGTGTGTCGGTTTGTTTTATGATGTAAAATGCTTGCAACTAGGAATGTGTCAGTGTGGTCTGTTTTCATTTATAAAACTATGATTGCTTATGTCATAAGTGATGGTTTAATAAAGATGTTTCTTTAAAAAAAGGGGGCAGGGATTGAATAATTTATGTAATGTTGATATATGAAATATAGCAATACATGTGAAGTATAATGCTTGTTAATTTAATACAATTTGATTTATTTTGTGTAAATATAAATTTGCCTATATCACAAGTGATGATTCAATAAAGGTGTTGGGGGGGGGGGGATAGCTGTTATTATACTGTTGTAGAACATCATGTTATGGGTGGTAATAGATCTGCTTTCTACATATGCATGCTGATATATGGTTTTAAGTCCCAAACTTTCCCAATTCTGACAATAACGTCCAATATTACCTTCTCCATTACTTTCCGCAACAAGAAAATAGATGTAAGGGCCTTTATGACTCTGGGTTTGTCCTACTCCCCTTTTGCTTAAAAACAGGTTTAATAAGCACATCTCCAATCTTGGTGAATCTGCCCATATTTATACGGGTCTGTATTAGATAATCGAATTTTCAAAAGTTCAACTGTCATATGATCGAACTTTTAAAAGTTTGAATAGCTAATTAAAAAAAAACATAAATAATCTACCTGAATGTTTTAAGCAGGGGGGAGCTCCCCCCCCTGCACCCCTCACACCCCCGCTATTTAAATATACCAACTCCGAGATTGCAGTACAGTGCAGAAAAGGGAAATCTTCCCATTCTGCGCTGTACGGAGATCTCCGTTAAAACATTTGAACTTTCAAAAATTCGATCGTGTGGTGTCGACCATGTGACACTCGAACTTTTGAAAGTTCTATTATCTAACATATACTTTTTCTAGGTAAATAATAAAACAGGGTCAAGTTTAATCAGTAGTAGTGTGGGGGGTGGGTACTTGTTCTTCTTAAATGCACTTTTACAACCCTGTTTATATTGTTTGCAGAGAGTATTCTAAGAACTAAGCCAACATGGAAATGAAGAAAGGAGATTCTACCAATAGGGATGACTGCAATTAGGGATATAGGCAAGAGGGGGGTAGAATTTATTGGAGAAAACTGGCAAAGGAACCAAGGTATTTGGGAGCAAATAACTAGAAAGGAGAAGCTAATAGAATGGGAAGAGGCCAAGGAATTATTTGGACTGCAGGTTAGGGATTGCCTTCCCCTATCAAGGATTGATATCAGAGTATAGACAAAGAGAAAGAAAAAGTGGGGTCCTAAACAAAAGACCAGCACTGGTAGAGTTTTTAGTAGAATGTAGAACAGAAGCTGCCATTAAAAAAGGAACAATTAGCAAAGCATACAACATACATACTCACACCCCCCGCTATTTAAATATACCAACTCCGAGATTGCAGTACAGTGCAGAAAAGGGAAATCTTCCCATTCTGCGCTGTATGGAGATCTCCGTTAAAACATTCGAACTTTCAAAAATTCGATCGTATGGTGTCGACCGTGTGACACTCGAACTTTTGAAAGTTCGATTATCTAATATAGACCGTATTTATATGACCTAGAAAGTAATAGATTTAATGATACTGTAAGTTCTTGTTGAAGTGTTTTCAGGTCATTATTACTAATTCTCTTTCTCCCCAGGGCTTTGTTTGGATCCAGTTTGCATCTTTTTCAATATAATCTGATTTGATTTCAGTATCTGAGGTTACCTGGATGCCACTAAGACAACGTATCCCCTTTGTGGAGCCAAACTGTTTTGCGTAGGATTTTGTAGATGTATCTATAATCTGTAGTGCATGAGAAAAAATGTTAGAATCTGTACACAGTTTATCAGTTTGTATGTCTTTATGCCTTCTACATTTTATGTATGTCTAACATGGTTTCCTATCATGCTCAATATCTTTATATAAATTTTCTATCAATTTTTTTCTTGATCTTGTCTTATACTATGTGTAAGTTTTGTCCAGCTCATTTATTGTAGTTTTCAAAGTTGTATTCAACTTTTTTTCTATTCGTTGTAATTTTTGTCTCTCATCTTAATCAAGTATGTCGTTCTCATGGAAATATATCCTCTTGACATTGCGTGCCTTGATCCTGATGTTAAACATTTGATTTTTTTTTTCATTCGCTTTCTTTTTCAACACTTTCCACATTCCTTCTGCAGTTTTCCACTGAATGCACCACTCCCAATTAGTTTTATGTAGTGACCGTTTTGCTTCCATATAATCTGTTAATCTTCTGTGCATTGTCTTGGATTTCAGTTTGGCAGAATTATCTAGAAACAAATGAACCTTTATAACATCGTGATCTCACTGCATGTCAATGGCGGTAGGTTTTTTTTACAATCTGAAGGAATGGCAAGAGGGTGTATTTGTCTGATACCTTGGCTTTTAGGGCCAATAATTATTTGATACGCATGACCAACTCTGTGGTTTTCATTCTTTCCAAACAAAGGCATGTGATAATATGACTGCAACTCTTTCTTTTCAAAGTTATGCTTCACAAGTGGCTAGGTATTCAGTTAAGTTTAGCTGTGATGCTGCTGCTTCATCTAGGATGGCTGGGTCAAGGTTGTCATTACAGTGTATTCTTGGCATAGGCTTCAATCCCTTCCAGAGGATGTAAAGGCAATGTTTTTGGATTCTCGTCAGGATACCTAGAATTTGTTTTGCTCTGCTGCAACACGTCTCTCTAAAGTATTGTAAAGCAAGAGT
This sequence comes from Protopterus annectens, assembly GCF_019279795.1. Lineage (NCBI taxonomy): Eukaryota > Metazoa > Chordata > Ceratodontiformes > Protopteridae > Protopterus > Protopterus annectens. Next base: position 901,753,391 of record NC_056731.1, read on the forward strand.
AAAGTCATTGAAGATTTTTCTCTCCCCTGTTCCTAAATACCAATGGAACTATCCCAGTAAAGCATGTCACTTTGTGTGTAAGCATCCTGAACAACCTTTAAAGAGTAAAAGATCATGCTAGAGGATTTTTTTCTGGGAGGGTCATGTTTCTAGAGTGCAAAAGTCTTCCTTTCAGGATAAGCCTGCTTCCATTTGACTACCTCCTCTTCTCTTCAGCCAGAGTGCTCTTACTCAAAAATTCTCTGTCCTTTCCTATTTAGCTGAAGATCGCAACAGACAAATGGGTTCTGTCTGTAATTCACAGTGGCTACTACATGCTGTGGAAGTCCCTTCCTTCCCAAGTATGCCTCAGGCTTCTTATTTGGCTTAGTTCCACCTCCAGTTTAGGACCTTGTGGCTCAAGGTCCTCGTAAGCCAGCACCTCCTTGCCAGAGGGGTAAAAGTATTTACTTTAAGATAATTTTGATTCACAAGAAGGAGAGTTCTTGGAGGCCCATTCTAGACATCTCTTTTTTTCAACACTTTTCCGAAAGTTCCCTCTTTCAAAATGTTGACTCTTCAGTCTTTATTTCTTATCCTATGCTTCTGCCTCAAATCTTCCTGTTTTTTTCTGGATCTGAAGGATGCCTGTCTCTGTATTCCTGTTCACCCTCTCTTCAGGAAGTTTTTCAGTTCTTTGTTCTTCTTTATATTATCAATTCTCTGCTTTGCCATTTGGTCTTTCTACATTCCCTTGGGTATTTACCAAATGCCTAGCCCCTGTCATAGCCTTTTGCAGACTTCATGACATTTAGATTTGTACTTGGATGGCCTTCTGATTCAAGCTTCTTCTCAGCAGGCAGTTCTATGGGACATAGAATTCACAATGTTGCTTCACATTGTAGGCTTCGCTCTCAGTATAAAGTCGGTTCCGACATCTTCTCAGGACCAGGGTTTCTTGGGTTGCAGGATTTAAACTTACTGTAACCGTTTTTCTTCTCCCACCCAAGGGTTCTCTTTTTGACAGCTTTCTTCAAGTCCCTTCTGTCTTTGCAAGAGACCTCATCAAGCGAGTTTCTAATGGCCCTGGAGTGTACATGGCATCCACTGTCCCAGTGGTTCCCTTTGCCAGACTGCATATGAAGTTCTTTGGGTGTCTGAAGAGAGTTTAACTTCAACATAGTCATCCCCTGGACTTCGATGTTTTTATGTTGCCTTGCCTAAGGAAGGAATTTCTTTGGTGGATCAATCCGATATCTCTGAATCCAGGTTATCCCTTTCTGGCATCTCAGCCAACTCGGGAGTATTTTACAGATGCTTTATACCTAATATGGGAAGGCTTTCTTCATCATCAGGGTTCAGGGTGCCTGGTCTCCTCAGGTGGTGAAAGAAATGAAATGAAAGCCACGATCCTGTCTCTTTAGGCTGTGCATTATTACCAGTCTACAACTCCTCTCAGGGTCTTTATGGTCAACACCAGTGTTGTGGTACATGAACAAATAAGTGGGGATGAAGTCTTACTGCCTTTGCAGACTGGCCGTCGTAACATGGAACATTACCATACACTATCAGTTGTTTTTTTCAAGCAGTCTACATTCCCCCACAAAACAGTGTAGTGACAGACTGAGTAGATCCTTGCCAGATCCTCATGAGTAGATTTTACGCAGAGTGGTTTTCCTGGACATTGTTTATTTGTGGGGTACTCCTCAAGTGGATTTTTTTGCCTCCAATCAGAGCAGAGAAATCCCTAAGCTCTTCTCCAGAGTGCCAAGTCCTCTGACTTGGAAATTGGACACCATGTCTTTTTCTTGGAGATGGATGTTACTGTATGGTCCCCCCCCCCCTTCGTGTGTTGCCAGAGGTCCTACATAATAAGCCCAAAGACTTAATGGTGACTCCCTTTTGGCCCAGACAGCATTGGTTCCCCCCTCTTCGTGTGTTGCCAGAGGTCCTACATAATAAGCCCAAAGTCTTAATGGTGACTCCCTTTTGGCCCAGACAGCATGGTTCTCCTTTTTCCCCTGGCAAGGGACAGCCATCACAAGTTACCCCCAAGGATTGCTCTACTCACACAGGGCTGTCTGATTCACCCTCTTCTCACCCTGCAGTTCACCTTCTGGGTGATAGGGTTTTAATTCCGTTTTAGACACCATTTTTCTGAGGACATACTTTGGGTTTTGCAAGAATACCCACTAGTAGAAAATCTTATGTTGGTAATTGGAAAAGATTTTGTTATTGGTATCTCAGAACTGAATAGGACCCTCTTTTGGTGGGTATTCCTACTATTCTGTGTAGTTTGTGTGAGTTGCTCAGTTCTGATCTGGCAAAATCTTTTGTTAAACCTCATTTGTCAGCCATTTATATCTCTCTGCCTCTGGATCCACCGCTTTCTTCTAGATTTGAGGTTGTGTAGCACCTACAAACCCTCCTGGACATGGGCAGTTAGTACTAAATACAGTACTGGGTATTGACTTGGAGTATCAATGGTATTACATTGGGTTGAAATGATCTCTGGGTTGATAGCTTAGTAACCTGCTGTGATCCTATACAGTTTCTAAAAGGCATCCTTCATGTTAGGCCTCCAAGAAAACCCATTCCTCCTCCATTGGTCCTTTACTATGTTCTTGAGAAACTATCCCAACCACCTTCTGAACCAGCAGCTACTTCCACTTTGAAATTGTTTACTTGAAAGACTGTCTTGTTGGTGGCTCTGACTTCTTCCAAAAGAGTCTCTAAACTTCAGGCTCTTATGATTGTTCCTCCTTTTCTAGCTTTCCAGAGTTACACTGTCCTAGAACCAATCCTTCTTTTATGTATATGGTTGTTAATGTGTCTGAGTTAGACCATCCACCTTCCTTCCTTCCTTTCTCCTCAAATTAGCAGTGAGAGGATTCTCCATTCTTTGGATTTGCATAGACAGCTCAGTTACTATTGAGATAAGACTAAAGATACCAGGAAATCCGAGCAACTTTTTGTTTCTTTTTAGGGCGATAAATTGGGCTTGGCAGTTTCCAAACAAACTATTTCTTCTTGGATTTCTAAAGCCATTTCCTTTTGTTTTTCATTGCAAACAACTCATTCTACTGGGATAGATGCCTCTTCTGAATCTTTTTTAAGGGTCTTGATGCTAGATCCATTTTGGAATCTGCTACTCGGTCTTTCTTCTGTGCATACCTTTGCTGAGCACTACAGGTCAGATGTATTTAAGGGCCAGAGCACAGTTTGATAAGTCCATCCTGCATGTTTTTTGGAGGGTTCCTCAGTTCTTTCCTCCTCTCTCTTTACTGTAGCTTTAGTACTCTCCCTATAGTAAGTAACACTGCAGCAGTGACAAAGGAAAAATAGTACTGTTTAAGAACTTGCTATAACAGTAGATGTCCTACTTGTCACTTTTTTAGTATTCTGTCCCTCTCTCCTTCCCTCTGTGGGGGGTTTCTCCTTTTCTCTGGCTGAAAGGACTTCTGTCAATTCAGTTTTGAGGGTTTGATACTCGTATATCACTTTTTTATGTGTACTCAGGAAATAGGACATATGTCTGACATATGAGTGTGGAAGGGCCCATGCTTTGGCATGATGGCCGGACGCAAGGCTGCCCTTGGCAGGATATCCTTATAGTAAGGAATACTGTAACAGTGACACGTAGGACATTTACAGTTATAGTAAGTTATTACACAACTGTACTTTCTAGCAGACGAGCTGAGGAGGACTAAGACAGACCCACTCCCTGTGAATGGAGTGTGTACCCAAGGGTCTTTCAGGAATTTATCCAGCTGTGGAGAGCACTTCAAGTAGATCTGTTTACCTCCATTCACAGCAGACAGTTAAATTCTGTTCTAGGATTCTGTTCACAAAGACCTAGAAGACAGGTGCCTTTCCATTCCCATGGATGGGGATGTTCCTATATGCTTTTCCACCCTTTTCTATGATAACCAGATTTGTTAAGATTCATAAGGACTCTCTAGTGAAGACACTGGTAATTACCTTTTGGCCCAGGCAAGAGTGGTTTTCCTTTCTTAAATGGGACGAGCAATTAATAACATGTTTCCTCTCAGGATGGACTTGCTCGCACAGAAGAGCAGTTATTTGATACTCCCCAACCTTCAATTTCTTCCAACACACACACTGCGTTTAGTCACCTGCTGAGGACAATGTGCCAGCAGATTTTAAAGGAGGCTAGGAAACCTGCTACTAGAAAATAATATTTGACTAAATGGAAGAGATTTTTTTAGTTTGTGCTAAAGCAAGTACCATGATTATTTTAAGGCCCAGATGCATCTGGATCTACAGTATTTCTTTGAGTTATCTTGTGGCCATTCTTACTCGCCTACCAAGATTCACCTCAGCTAGCTCTGATTTTTTTGCCCGGGGCTCCCCCTTTTTCTACCTTGCCTCAAGTCTCACAATTTATGAATGGGGTTTTACATATCCATCTACCTGAAGGGCAGGTGGCTTTTTCTTGGGATCTTAATTTTGTACTAGAGAAATTTATACTTTTTTCTTTTGAATCTGCTCAAGAGGCTGATTTGACGTTTTTAACTTGGAAAGCAGTGTTATTCATAACTCTGAGTTTTGCGAGAAGTGTATTTGAGTTACAAGCTGTCAGGATGCTTCAGCCCGATCTCATCTTCACAGAGGCAGGGTAACTTTGAGACCAAACCCTTCCTTTATGCCTAAAGTGAGTTCAGAGTTTACTTTGAATCAGGCTATTTATCTCCATTTTCTATCCAGGAAAAAAAAAATAGGGGAGAAAAAATTCTACACACTCTGGATGTCCACGTGCTACTCCGATACTACATTGACAGGACAAACACCTTCAGGAATTATAATACAACCCATGTCAAAACACTGTTTCAAAATGTCCGTCTCATGCCATTGCTTTTTGTTACCATATGAAGACACTTTACCAGGGCTTTGACTACTTTTGTGGTTTTTTGGAAAGGATTGGACTCCAGAAATATACTAGATACAGCAACTTTGTCATCTCTGCACATATTTACCAAGCACTGCAAACTAAATACTTTGTCCAGAGCAGGCTTTGTTAGGGTTTTTCTTCAGAGGTTTCTGGACTCTGATCTTGCTTTCTCCTTCCTACGTTTCATTCTAAGCTCTCATGTTCATCCCTTTTAACTTGTAGAGCTGCAACAGTGATCTAGTGATGCATTTAGGACAGTTGTATAAGTAAACTTATAACTGTAGAGTTTTTGAATAGATCACTGTTGCAGTAGGATAAACCTCCCTCCATCATTCTTTGTTGTTTTTCAAGGCAAGGTGTGTGTTTTTTACTTTCTTCTCTTGATGCATACTATCTTGCAGGGCTGTATCCTTTCTTGTTCTTAGGCAGGAAGACTCTTGAGATTTTGGTGCCTTTGCCACTAACTATACTACTGTCCTCAGGTAGTACAGCAGTTAGGGCATGTGGAAGGTGCCCTAAAGCTTTGGAAGTTGGCCAGTCATCCAGTTCTTGGCAGAAAATGTCCCATACAGCTTAGGCTACTGTAACAGTGATCTATTCAAACATGTACTGTTATGGTAAGTTTACTTGCACAACTGTACCTTCCTCTTAGTCCATACTTTGCATTCTCTTGCGTTACCTCAGCAGCATTGATCATATCCTCTTAGACTTCAGCATTACATATCACTAGGTTTTTCAGTCTTTGTTTTATTTGTATTTTTTTAACAGGAACACTGATCACATTAACCTTTTTGAGACTATGCACGGTAGGTAATGTCTGGTCAAATAACTTGCTGAGACACAATTGGATGAGGGGATCAAACCCAGGACTGCTTGAAGCAGCATGTTAACTTATAGCTTTAGTCCTCTGTTAAGCATAGCAAGCACAGCAGATCAAAACATTGTTCAACAGAGACCTAGTCAGACTTGAAAGTTGTTTCATATCCACACATATATCATTTTTTAAGACAAATGTCATCTTCATGCCATGTTATACCTATATACTCGGTGATACTAAAATGAACTGGAATTCTATTAACTCTGAAACCCCCGTCCCACATAATTAACCTGTACAACTTCTCCCAATTAATACAATCTCCAAAACGACCAAATAAAGATGTTACCATCATTGACTGGATCCTAACAACTCACCCAAACCTTACCACCAAAGCCGAAACATTACCTGATCCTCTCAGTGATCACCTACCAGCCTTCGCTGACTGTCTCCCATCTCCACTGCATAAAGAACACCACTACATCCAAGCCCGCAACCTGTCCTCTTGCAACCCTCTAACTTTCTCTGAATGCTTAAAGCATACTGACTGGTCCCCTCTAAAAACCCTTCCTCTAGATGATGCCGTTTCCTACTTTAACCACTCATTCCTAACCCTTCTCAATCAGCAAGCCCACCCTCGAACCAAACTATCAAAACCAATCCCTGCCCATGGTCATCAAAAGATACTAAACTAGCCTTGCACCAAAGGGGCAAAAAATGGAAACTGTATCAAGAACATAAAAACCCTAATACCCTCCTAGAGTATAAGCAACTACAAAACTCTGCAAAAAAACTAATAATTAAAGACTGCAAAGCCCATTACTCCAAACTCCAGTCCTTGCACACTATAAATCCCCAAAAATTCTGGGACTCCGTCTCATCCATGCTGCATCCTGACAACAAAGAAAACCCCTGCCCCAGACTCCAACCTTGAAACAGCCAGCCAGTCAGTTCAACTCATTCTTCATAGACTGCATAGCTGAACTATCAGCCTCCTTCCAACCCCCTCCTCCACCACCACCCCCTCCTGCCCCAACCACCGCCCCAATCATCAACCTTCCTCCACATCTTTCTGCCTCAAGCCCATCCCCACAAATAATATAAAAAGACTTCTCAAACTCAAACCCTGTCGCAATGTACCCAACAACCTTCCATCCACTTTCCTCAAACAATCTGCACACAGCATTGCCTATCCCATCTCTGTTCTTATAAATAAATCCATACAAGAGTCATACGTCCCTTCTATCTGGCGCCATGCTTACATCAGCCCCTTCCACAAAGGTTTCAGAAATACTGATACCACCAACTTCAGGCTTATTGCCATCCTTTCTCTCCTTTAAAATACTAGAGAAATCACTACAAGCACAACTCATGGCACACCTAACACAAACAGTCTCCTCTCCTCTACCCAACACGGCTTCCACCCTGGCCACAGCACCATGACTACTCTTCTTTCTGTTCTTGAAACCATAAACCTCGAACACGACTCAGGCAAGTTTGTATCCACACTATTCCTAGATCTGTCGAAGGCCTTTGAACCATCTCACACACCCTCCTTATATCCTACCTCTCTCCCACCACCATCGCCAGGTTTTCCAGCTACTTGTCCAATCGCCAACAAGCTGTCTAATGGAAAACTTCAGCCTCCCTCTTCCTTCCCACACCCACAGGTGTCCCACAAGATTTTGTGCATGGCCCTCTTCTCTTCAACCTGTTCATTAACAGCTTTCACCAATCCATCCCAGACTCATCTATAATCCAATATGCAGATGACTCAACAGTCATCTGCTCAGCCTTCTCCCCCTATGAGCTCCTAGCAAAAACACAACTATTCTTCTCCAAAACAGAAACCTGGATCCAGTCTAACCATCTGGCACTAAATGCAAATAAAACCAAACTAATGTTTTTTTTCCCCTACCAAAAACTCCATTGACAAATCCACATTCACCATACAGAGCCAAAACAACACCTTCTTTGAAAAAGTTCCCAACACCATGCTTCTTGGCATCATCATTGATGAAGAACTAAAATTTGACACCCATATCCACTCCTCAGTCAATCGGCCGCGGTGGTACAGCGGTTAACGTTGTCGCTTCACAGCAAGAGGTTCTCCCATTCGATTCTCGGCTGGAGCTTCTTCTGTGTGGAGTTTACATGTCCTCCCAGTGGCTGAGTGACACACAAAGGCATGCAGGTAGGTGCATGTGTGAATGGGTGTGCTTTCTTTGAAGGTTGGGCATTGAGCTGGCAACTCGGCACCATAAAAATCCACTGCCAATTATTAGCGGACCGGAGTTCCACTGTGGTGACCCCTAACCGGGAAAAACCAAATGACAAGAGATCCGCTCCTGGGTCAAGAAAACCCACCAAAAGTTAGGTCTTCTCTACAGGCACTTCCTAAGCCCCTATACCCGTCAAATTCTTGCATCCACCTTCCTACTCCCATCCCTTATGTATTGTGCCCCTCTTTTCACCAATCTCCATCTTGGCCTTCAGTCCAAACTTGAATCCTGCTACCACAAGATCTCCAAATTGGCAACCAATTCAAAAAATTCATCCCACCACTGCCACTCCCAACTTACCCTCAACTGGCTTGAACTACCCAACTACCTCAGTTACCTACAACTCACCATTGCCCACAAGCACATCTTTAAACCTGCCAACAGCCCAGCTCTCACTACTTCCGTAAAACCTTACATTCCCAACCGGTCACTCCGATTCAAAAAACAAAATCTCCTTCAGGTCCATAAATCTGCATGACCTCCTGGCCATGTACTGCTGTCCCACTCCTTAGCTAAACAGTGGAACTCTCTCCCCACACACCTACGCAACCTGTCTAACCATACAACTTTCAAGTCTCAGCTACTCTCTCATCTTTCTTCCAAATGGGAATGCCCTTGCCACGCTCCAACTTAAACCCTCCCCTCATTCCACCTTGCACTGACTCATCCAACTACCTCTACTATTACTTCATCCCACCCAAAACAATCCCACCCCTACCAAAAGCCAATTTTCTCTCTAATATCTATTGTACTATACTCTCCAATCTCAAATATACTATTACCCTCTCCATGCATAATATTTTCCTAACCTACTAATGGCTAGTAGCTATGTATTTTGAAATGTTAAACCTACAATTGAATTTATAACAAAAATATTCACTTTATGTAAATGCTGAAATTTCTGTATTGAATTATGTCTTTTCATTTTTGTGACATTGTGACAAGCCAATTGCAGATATCATGGAGCATATCTGTAAATGTTTAATTAGCTGTATGAACTATGTCATTTTGTAACATGTGAAATGTAGCTTGCAATTATTGTGGAGTTTTCTCCCCGGGCCCCCACTGAAAACAGGTGCTTCTTGGCCTAGTGGACTTCCCCAGTCATCAAACTTAAATAAGTGTTCTTTGTTCTGGTTTACTGAAACACTGAGCAAAAGCTTCTCTCTCTCTCCAGATCCAATGCCCTGCTTTATCCAACATCCTGCCCCCTTACATCCCTAGCCGATCATTGAGATCAGAAGACCAAAACCTAATCTCCATTCACAGACCAAAACATTCTGCTGGCCAGCTACTACTGTCCTACTCTCTTGGCAAAAAATGGAACTCTCTGCCTCCTTCACTTAGGACTATACCTAACACGGAATTTTTCAAGACCCAACTCCACTCATACCTATCATACAAATGGAAATGTTCTTGCTTTCACCCTACATAAATTACCCTCTCTCATATCTGCTCTCTGATTTCATTTCTAACCCCCAAAATGTCTAAGCTACCTCTCAGTTGACTGTACAAAGGAAAACATTGCACAAAAAAAAAAAAAAAAAAATTCTAGATCATTTTTAGAACATTTTTTTCTTTAGAATCTTTTAGATTGTTTTAAGAACATTTTTAGAACTTTAAAACATTTTAGTTTGTTGCACTGTTCTTACTGTGTATAATTAATATGAGACACTTCTATTGTACTTCTATTATATTTTTATCTTTCATTTGTAACCTTGATTGTACTGCCTTTGGAGCTTTTCTCCCGGGGCCTCCACTGAAAATGGGTACCTCGTGGCCCAGTGGACTTCCCCGGTAATCAAACTGAAATAAATAAGTAAATAATAAAAAAAAAATCAGACTACTTTATTTCCAGTACTTTGCTATTTCACATAATCTTAACCTTTCCATCCTTGTATTGTATGTAACTAAAAGTCAAGATGATGCTCAACTAATCAGTCTCAGGAATACACTGCCTATCTCGCCCCCAAAACTAGGCTTGTCATTTCTAAAGGCGTACTCCCTCCCAAGCTAGGTTGTCAGATAAAAAAAAAAATACTAAACTTTTAAGATTTGTTCTTTTCATGTCAAATGAGTAACACACTGTCTCTATACAGAATGTAGACTGGTTCCCTGTTAAAGAAATAAGGGTCTTGGCCATTAATCTACTAATTTTCCATCTCCTTCACCTAATTTCTTGCCCTTCATTTGTAGCCACTTTGATCTGTAAAATTACAAGAAATATGCAGTCTGCTATCAATGGTACAATTAATCTCTTCTGTCCAAAAACTCACCCTAAACTGGATGAAACAGCATCACTTGGAACTACTTCTTGGGCTCTCTCTTCAGTAACTTCACCTGTTTAACGCAGCAGCTGCTGCTTTATCATAAGAAATGAGTCGTATACCAGTGCTGCATCTCTGTTTTCATCATTGATTCATCCAAGCTCATATCAGATCACAAAAGATCTAAAAAATAGTAATGTTGCAGAAGCTGAATTAGATACTCAAAGCAATGTGTATTCAAGTTGGAGACTAGTCTTCCTGCACTCCCACACCCCACCGTTACTTTATTATTCTGTCTCTCCAGGCTCACTTCATGTTGAAAGTTTTTACTGGGTTTCTATCATGTCATCGAACTTTTACAAGTTCGAACCACATATGGTCAAGACCATATGTTCGAATTTGTAAAAATTCGAGCGTGTGGATGGAAATCTCCATAGGCGGAGGTTTCCATTCACTTCAATGTGGTGCGATCTCAGATTTGGTATATTTAAGTAGCGGGGGGTGTGGGGGGTGCGCAGGGGGGCTTACAACCCTGCTTACAACAGTTTATTTTGTTGTCCGTTGTGGGTTTTTTTTTTTTAGATAGTCAAAGTTATGTAACTTCCAACATAATAGTTCGACCATTAGGTGGTCCAAGTTACGTAACTTTGACTGTGATATAGACCCGTTTTTACTCCCTAATTGGTTGATTCCTCTCTGTCACTGTGTTTGTGTGCTGCCTGATTGAAGCATAGATTACACAGGCATGTACAAGCGAAAGCATCTCATTTGTACATATCTAAAACAGCAGTGATAGGTGCAACTGACAGCTTGATCTGACTTGCTTGTTCAACTCTAATGCGAGCTTAGTTGATCTAAGGCTAGTGATGCCAAATTGATATTAGTTTCCATGTCCGGTTTCACAACTGCTGCTGTAACAAGATTAGTCCATTTTTTAAGTCATCACTAAGACAGTGCCAGATACACATGCATTGATGTAAAAGAAAACAAACCATTGCAACATTTCTTCATACACTATATACATTTCCTTTTTCACATTGCATAAATTGTTCAGTTTGTTCCTTCCTTTAAACCTTATTCCTCCTCTTAAGCATTATTGCGCATATATTGTACCCATAGAATCCATTTACGTCTATGTAATTTGCTCTTTCCTTTTTCTAAGGATCCCACCACTGGTTCTTTTCTATCCTTTACAGTATTCAGTACTTCAGTTACAGTTGGTTTAGATTTTGATTTCCATTTTCTAGTAATTTTTTTTTTGGCAGCCAGTAATAAGCTTAGCAAGTATTTACTGTGTCTAGGTAATTCAGAACCTATGTTCCTGCTCAAAAGAATAAGTTTCTTAGTCATAGTTTGCTCCCTAACATTTCTGACAAACGCTCTAAGGAATTTTTAAAATCTGCCAGCTTGTTGCATTCCCAGAACACATATTCCCAGATGCATCTCTTTCCCATCACAAACAAGAAAACAGTTCCAAGCAAAAAATCTTACACCTTCTGGACTTTGTTGCATACTAGGACTGTCTAACCCATCCCTTACCTGGTTTCTCAGTTACCTGTCAAATAGGCAGCAAGTTGTAAAATGACAGCAGGAACTCTTCTTTCCTACCATGTAAGGTTGAAGTACCCCAGAGATCAATCCTAGGGCCCTCTCCTCTTTAACATCTTTATTAAACTCCACGCAGCCTCCAGAGAAGCAGCCTAAGTCCAATACACAGATGATGCCACTTGTTTGCTCAGCAACAATACTAATTAGCCACCAGGTCATCGCTCAGCAAGCATTCCTTTCAATAAAATTATGCTATCAGACTCTGGCTTACTTGTAAATGCAAAAAAAGTCAAAACTAATGCTTTTTTACCCCCAGATGTTACTCTGAACATAAGTAAACATTCCATCTTGTATCAGCAAATAACAAAAAAACTTGAAACGGTACCACAAAATGAAACCACTAGTCTTACTTGATGGCTGTCTTAGATGTGACCAACACATACTTCAAGCCATAACGAAAACCCACCGTAAACTGGGCTCCCTCTACATGGACAAAAACTTTCTCATGAATAACACTAGAGAATCTGTAGCTAAAACCTACTCTCTTCCCACCTATACACACCTCCTATCTTTACAAATCGTAAGATCACCTTAACAGCAAACTTAGACTCAAGCTATTACAAAATAGCAAAATTTGCTGTTAATACTTCCCAGTCACAAATCACTGCAAAGTCCTAAAAGACCTAAATTGGCTAGAACTACCACAATGCCTAAGCTACTTCCAGCTATATGTCAAGATAAATGTCCATATCTGCAAAATTTACTGCAATCTTGCATGACTAACTAGAACCCTAAGATCGAACAATAAATCCTTCCTAGTCACAACCAAATATAATAAATCTGCTTGCGCCTACTTATACTCCCACCACATCAGCAAGCTTTGGAACTCCTTGCCACTTGGTCTGAAATTTACACACACATGCACACATGCACACACACACACACACACACACACACACACACACGCACACGCACAGACATTTTCAAAGTGATTCTAAAACATCTCAGCAATAACTGGCTGTACTCCTGCACTATTCCCTGATAATCCCATAGGACATGCTACCTATATACCCAGCTTGATTATAAACCATCTCTTCATCCATCAAAACCCAACCCTAAACACCCCTTTTCCGCCCTCTCCCTTTGCTTCATACATCCTCAGTTCTCTTCTCCTGAAACCCTCTCTAGCAATAAATCCTCTCACCTTACCTTTTTCCTCCGTACAGTTTATATCATTCATCTTTGCTGTCACATCTATGGTCTGCCCACCACCACCATACCTACCCACTTTTAAACGCATACCAATTCTATTATTCTCTTCACCTCATCACTACTCTCCAGTCTCTTTATCTGCTCTCCCACCCCCTTCTTTTTCACTTCTCAGTAAATACTGTTTTCCTACTTAAAACAGCATTTTATACTATTGCTGACCTAACAATCACTGCATTGACATGTTAGCAAACAAAACTCACACATGCTAACGCTACCTCCTTCAACCAATCATAAAATGTTTGTGAGAATGTTTTAAGGTGTACCTATGCACCTCCATGCAAATAACCTGTGAATTATAGAATCTACTTAAAACGTGGTATCTAACCTTACTGTAAACTTTAATGTACCCTGTACTCTTTATATGACTCTGTCTTATGTTTGCATTCACAAATACTATGCACACAAAATGCTAATCTCTGTAACAACCTGTTAATTTAATTTGCAAGTATTTTGTGAAATGTTTTCTATTTTGATTTTATCTCCAGTCTCAGATTTATGTATAATTGCTTTTGGAGCTTTTCTTCCCAGGCCTCTGCTGAAAAAGGGGTTTTCTAGTTGGACTTTTCCCAGAAAATGAGGATATAAACTTGGGAGTCCTATAGATGTCTGTCCATTATACCCAGTAAATTGCTTTTCAAGTGTCTCTTCCCAATCCTGTCTAACCACTGGATTTATTCTTACGGTTATGTAATATTTTATATGCCTTACTAATTATCCCTTTTTGAACAGCAGCTTCTGTTCTTGACTCCACTAAAAGTTCCATCAGAGCCGGTGTTTCACTTTCACTTCCCTATCCCTTACTCTTTGCCTGTATTCTGCTATCAATCCCTGGTATGACAGGAAGTCTCCAACTTGCAGTTCAAATGCAAGACTGGACAGTCTTGTGCCCAGTGCATCACCAAGACAGTCCTATATCTTCTCCAAGACCCAAGTATATGACCATCTCTGTTTCTTCAGTGGTAACTTGGCAGTGCCTGGTTGCCCTTGCTAATCTCCTCTCATGCCTTTTACCATATTTGACTGCTTTTCATTTGCTGGATTTTGACTGTCTTAACTCCTCCTTCCTTTAGTCATATTTCTGTTTCAGGCTTAAAATACTGAACAGAAAAACTTGCATTTAAATAAGCACAAGTCCATAAGTCTTTCAGCTACATTTCAGAGGCAATTTAAAAATAGGTTATTGTGCCTGTGGAGCCCTTATAGTATGCTACAGATGTTACTGCTGTTAGCCTTTTCTTTGGAGTAGGGTAGTATCTGAAGTATTATATTAAAGTATAGGTAAATAGTGTAATTACTATAGCTAGAATAGGAACTTCATTCATAACTGTATACATTTATTGTACTTGAGACATTCTTTACTTATGGTGAAAATGCCGCTTTTGTTATACTCCATTTAGGTTTATTGACTTGGTGTCTTTTGACCCAGCTTGTGGCTATCAGGGTCCTTTTGGAATCGCTCTTTAACCATTTAATGAATGAACAGACAGTAAAATAAATGTCAGTTTGTTAGACAAAAAGTTAAAAAAGAAAAAACAAGAATCAAGAGACTATATTTTTGTATGAGAGAAGATGAAGCAAATTGGGTTCAATTCAAATTATAATAAAGTGGTGATGTTTTTCTGTTTTAGGTTCCTGTTGAAAGAAAGAGAAGGTATATTGCTATCCGTAAAGAAGCAAGAGATGCTGGAGCTGGAGATTTTGGTGAGCATCATTGAGTATATTTATCTTGACGTTTCTTATGCATTTTACAGCAATGCCTATCCTGTACAGTTATTTTTAATGCTCATGTGTTTTCCTGTTTACTAGGGTATGCTGCAAATCGGAGAGATTAAAGGAAGTTAGTGATTGATGCAATTATCCTGTGGAGTTTGACTGGTATATTTGTAGCTTTTGAATTCCTTCGGACAAGATTCCTTCTTTAGATTTTCTTTCTGTGTGGTACTTCAGAAATGAGTTGCTTTACAAATTTTGCTTTATTTTTATACTTTTAATTTTCTTGTAGTTACAACACTTACTTTGCAAAAGCCCTAAACTTAATAGTTTTAGTCCCTGTTGCACCTTTTTTTCAAAAGCTTTCTTTCTTCCTTGTATTAATTAAAAGAGGTGCTTGGATTCAGTGCCAAAAGAAAATGAGTGTATGAGCCCCCCACTTGTATGAAATGCTAGTACAGCCACCTGTTATCAGTGTAGGATAATCAGTGCCCTGTTCTTTTTACTTGCATTGTTCACCTCCACTCTGTATCTTGGGATGGCACAAACATTTAATACAGGAATGTTGGGAGTTAATTAGTCGTAAACATGCAGAACAAGAAAAAACATGAAGTACAGTACAAGTCCACACTCTTAAGACCAGTAGGTATGACTTCCATTCAGTCTCTGCTGTTCCTTACACAGGGTTGGCTTTCAGAGTCTGTGTCCTTTCAAAATCCATTAGATGTTTAGGGAAAAGCTGCTTCTTGGCGCCCATAAGGAAGCTGTTGGCAACGTATCTTTCCTCAAATTCAAAATGTATTGATAGTGCTTTTTAGAGGTATAAATATGTTCGACTCCTGTATCCCATTTTTTTCCTTGTACTGTTTTACCCCTTTTTTCTTTTTTCTTCATTGACCATGCATTTGAGCCTACGTTGACACCCTAGGTCTCTTTCCATCAATGGTAGTAGACTTTGAAATTATTTTGTTTGAGGAATTACTTGAGTGCATGTGTGAGAATTTTGCAATAAGAAGGCTGGTGGTTATATTAGATAAGATCCATGAACATTAGTATCAAAGATGCATATTTACCGTCTGACATTGGCTGCATGGTCTGTACCCCATCCCTTCTCAATGCAGGCCTGAATACCTACATTGAACATTTTCTCAGATCTTTGTACCTTGCCCCCCCCATTTCCTTTGTGTGCAGTTATTGCTGTCACTCATTGTAGTCTAGAATGACAGTTTTTCCCCTTCCCATTTGTCTAAGGTTACTGAGATGGAGGGCTTTGAAGTTCTTTCAACTAAAGGTGTCAAGCAAGTTGAATTATTTTAATGCATCAAATCCAGTCCCTAGAAACAGTCCTGTGGAGAAGTTCTTGAGATTATAAGATACTCTGGGTTGATCAGTGTTTCCTGTCCTCCTCTGAAGAAGTGTGTGAATGTTTACATAGATCAAGAGCATATTTAATATTGTGCCTGTCTTACTTCCCCAAACTTTTTCTGCCAATCCTGAGTATGCCATTTTTGCAGCCTGAAATTGCCCTGAGTCTAGGTTTCTTGTCCATAATGCATATTTGTGTAGGCCTGTTGAAGCTTTTCACACTTTCTTAATTCACCCATCACAGTATACAGTTTCCTTCACCACCACTGACAGGGAATTATGCATTCTAGACCAATATGAGAGGATGATGAACCTGCTACACACTATAGCTTAACTTCTCAGAGTTATCCTCAAAAGGCCCATTTATTTACTCCACTGGTATCTTGGACAGTAAAATTACTTGGCAGCATATTTTTCTCACCCTTGAAAGTAAATTTTGGTCAAATGTAAATTGGTTTCCATTGATGTAACCAACATAGTTATAGCCCGAAAGGATCTCAATTCAAAATGTAGCTTGATTCTGTCTGTCTCATCTCAATAAATAGCCTTTAAACTTGGATGCCTCCTTTTGGAGTAAGGTTTTATTTTAACAGGACATATGCAGTCCTCTATGTAAACTACAGCAGTGTTTCAGCTTTCTTTTCTGCCATTCAAGATCTCTGTTCCTGCATTTCCTTTGGACAGTATAGGGATCTAACATTAGCACACGAAAACTGTTAACACACCTAGTTAGGCAACAGAAAATTGAAAAGGGTGTAGACAAACTTAGGAAGGCTCTGACTAGAAAGATAACATAGACCCAATATAGGTATTAAAGATATTTTAGGAATTCCGTAAAATCTGTATAAAGCAGAGGAATGGGGAAACCAAGAGAAGGCACACATGAAAGTACTTATGGAAGGACTTCCAAGACGGCTGTACACTGAGTAACATCTTGTTTCTAGCTGTCCCAGTGTGAAAACAGAAACTCAGCAGAGAAGGCCAGTAGACTTGTGTTTATAGGCAAATTTCAGTAACTGGCTTGTAAGTGCACTGCCTGGATGCCAGGAATGAAGAAATAGAGAAGACCTGGAAAAAAATCAGCTACAAAGACCGAGGAAGAAATATTGACTGGGGAAAGTTCTGCAGCTGTTCTGCAAAAAGCAATACAGCCTTCAGACGTGACTTCCAGTAACTTGCAGTAAGATATAAGATTGCATACAAACCTGGTTAAAATAAACAAAACATTGATAGCATATATCAACACAAACAAAAGGCTGGAAAAAATGGAAGGCGCTTTAAATAGATATTCAGATGAGATGATAAAGCTGCAAAAATCAGAGGTCAAAATGAATAAAAGGCTGGCTGAAAGAGACTGCTCATGACGAGATGTTTCAAAAAATAATAGAATTAGAGGACAGGGCACATGGGAAAAACCTGAGATTTTCAGCTATATCAGAGAAGCTGGAAGGAACAGACTGCATTAATTTTATGAAAACAGAAATAAGCAACTGGACTGGTATTCCAGTAGGAGGAGTTAGTTGAAAGGGCACATCGTGTGTATGCTCCAAACATAGCTATAAGAAAGCAACCTAGACCTTTAAATGTAAAGATGCAATCCTACCAGCAGGAGTTGATTCTGACAAAATATTAAAAGTGGGAGACAGGAGAGTGTTTGTGGAAAATGCTGACTCACTGTACACCAGGCATAAGAAGAGTAAATTCACGCCACTATTCAGGGAATGTCAAAAGGCTGGTGTGAGATTCAAACTGCTGTATCCAGCTGTCTTTAAAGTATTCTTTCCTGGAGGGACAGTCATTGTTTCCTGAAGTGCATACTAAAGAGGAAATACAAGTTTGTCCAACAAAAAGTGAGCTGTGAAACAGGAGAGTCTGCTTTTTGTTCTTCAGATAAGAAAGACCACAGAGACCGTACCTGTGAAACCTTATCCAGTATTTCAAAAGAAAATGTTAGCGCGGAGAAGAGTAAGAGAGTTGACTAGAAGAATCAAGAGTACATTGGAATGAAGCAGAGACAGGATTTGGGCGATGGAGAAGAACAGTAATAAAACCAGTAACTCAGCATGGGATTACAATGTAATAATTATATTTGTGAAATATGACAGAACAAGAAAATCTGGAAATATTCGTCTTTTTCTTGGATTTGTGAAAGACTCGTATATGCCCTACTTCATGCCGTTAATGTTCGGAAAATGCTTTGGGGAGAAACCTAAATGTAAGTAAAGAAAACATTTTATTTTCTTAGTAGTACTGAATTTATGGTGCGTGATTTTCTTTACATGGTATTTTTAAGTGTAATGAGGATTGTAAATGGGTGCTTTTTCTTTTTCTCCCCTTTTCTCTTTCTTTTACAGTTTTAAGAAATCTAGGCAATGCAGTGTAAAAAAAATACCTGGTTAAAAAGTCATGACAAAGTTAAAATTAATGTGCTTTTTTGCTTCTTGCATGGGGGAAAATGACTGTATTAAGGACCTTAGATTGATTAGTTTTAAGAGAGAGCAAGTAAATCAGAGTACTGAATATTGTGAGGCTCTTTTTTTAGCAAATGCATGTATACTTATTAGTAATTCTGCAGCTGGTCTTCATGTTTCTGTTGAAATCTGATAGAGAAACTGGCTGTCTGGTCCTCATGTCTCCCTGGAGACAATCTGATAAAGTGAAACTGAGGCAGTCTGGTGGAAGAGGGGATTGGTTGAGAGAAGAAAAAAAGAAGAGAAATTGGCTAGCATATAATGTTCTCTGAAAGCAGCCAGGGGTTTTCCGAGTTGGGTGGGCTTTAAAGATAAGAAAAAAAACAATTAGATTTGAAGTAAAGTTTTCTCAGTTTTTTTTAAATGCAGTGGAGATAATAATATAAACATGTGCTTCTGTTTTTTTTCTCTCTTAATCTGTCTTTTCTTTGTTCAGTTTTAAGAAATATAGGCACTGCAGTGTAAAAAACAGGGAGACAGGAGAAGTGAAGAAGAGAGGAAAGGTCTAGTTAAGAGAGTATGACAAAAGAAAAATCAGTGGGCTTTTTCCCGTGCTTGCATAGGGAAATGACTGAGTTAAGATACCAGGCGGTATCCAGTAACACATTTATTAGAAAGCTTGTAAATGAAAAAGAATGTTGAATATTATAAGGCTTTTTTTGTGGTAAACAAGGTTCCTTTAGCAGTTTTGTGTCTGGTTTGCATGTCACTAGAAGACAGTTTGATAGCGAAATTGCTTGGAGAAAGTGTTTACTGAAAGCATTAGTGTTTTCTCAGCTGGGAGAGCTATAAAGATAGACAAAATCAAATAGCACTTATTAATAGCACAGGCTGTACCATGCATCTCAGTATGACTAACCTTTCTTTTTGGTTAACTCTATCCTGTCTGTGTGGCTATGCACTTAGAACTTTTGTTCTTATTAGAACGCAAAAATGTCTATTTTAAGATGTACGTAGTTTTGTAGCAGTGTTAAGTTAATGGGTTTTGGGGGGGCTGTGGTGGTTTGTTCTGTTTGAGAGCTTTCAAAACAAAACAAAAAAGTTATATAAGATGTGGCATAGGCTGAAATGGATATGACAAGAATCAACTGTATAAAGACCAACCTGCCAAACAGTATATGCATGTAACATAAATGACAGAACTAGATATTTCACAAAAAAGCAGTTGTACATAAAAGGTGGTAATAACTATATAAGAAAATGATCCTTTCTGCAATGTTTTTCAATCTGAATGTTCTTGCAGGTAAATATAAAAAAGAAAGAGTAGTGAACTAAATTAAAAAATGTAGAGTGCAAATAGCTATGCTACAGGAGACACACTTAGAAAAACTGAACATGAATTTGATAAAGGTTTTCAGAATGGTTATTCAGCAGAATATCTGGGGCAAAGAAAAAGAGGAGTACTTACATTAATAGAAAGAGGAGCTCCAATAGTGACGAAAGAGGAAAAAAAATGAGAGAAGATGTATAGTACTTGGGGGCTACTGGCAAGGGAGGAGGATTATACTGGCATGCATTTACATTCAACCTAAAACTGCTATAATGTAACTTAAGAATATTCTGGGAGAAATAATCAGCTTTGAGCAAGGAATATTACTTACAGGTGGAGATTGGCATTTGGTTTGCAACAGAGAAGATGTGTCTGGGGGCCAAGAAGGGAAAATATTAGAAAGGAGGGTAGATTTTTGAAGAATTTTATGAATTTGGCATGAAAGATGTCAATTCAGTACTAGGAGTTTGGAGTGAATTTATATATTCTCTAACATACAAAAACTGGGCTAGGCTAGGTAGAGTTTATATTTCACAGGAACATGTGCATTTAATTGAAAGTCTTGAAACTCACCCAATAACTATTTCAGATCATGCACCAATAACAACTAAAATAAAAATGCAAGGTAATGAAATAAAAATGAGATACTGGTGTTTTCCCACCTATCGGCCGAAAAAAGAGGAATTTAAGGAATGGGTTTTGGAATAAATTCAGGTGCTACTAGAGAAGATAGAAATTCTGAAAATATAGATAGGGAGTGGGATAAAACTAATGTAGCGGTTAAAACTAGGGTAGAAATCAAGGAAAGGAAGATATGGCTAAAAAGTAACAAGAATTGTTTAGAGGGACCGACAAATGTTGAGGTATTGCAAAATAGGGAGAATGTCTCAGAACAAGAAAAGGAGCAACTGCACAATGACTCAGGCAACAAGAAGTAGAAAGGGCTTGTCACCAAGCTTAGGGAGCCTATAAAAAAAATATAACTGGTCCTGTAGAGGTATTAGAAATATTTAAAAAAAAAAAATATGAAAGTTTGTATAAAGCAGAGAAATATGGAAATCAAGAAAAGGTACTAATGGAAATGTTTATGGAAGAATTAAATATGCCAAGGTTAGAGGTATATGAGACTCAATTAACTAACAGGATAGAAAGATGAGGTAAAAATGGCTATGTATAACCAATTTACAGGAATGTCCCCTGGAATAGATGGTATTCCTGTGGAAATTTTGAAGGTAGGAGGGAAAACCCTGATAAAGATCTGGAAGGTTTTGTTTACCAGTATTTTAAGAGGAGAAGTACCAGCATCCTGGAAGAAGGTGGTGGTAACAGTAATACCCAAAGAGGGTAAAGATCTATCAGATCCAGCTTCATACAGACCCATTTCAATACTAAACCGTGATAGTGTTTGTATGTAATGGCTAAAAGAATGGCAAAAGTGATATCAAAATTGATACATATGGATCAGTGTGGTTTTGTGGAAGGGAGGCAAACATTTGACAATAAACCTTGATCCAGGGGGAAGCTGAATGTAAGAAAATACCACTGCTATTGGTGGGTCTTGATGCAGAAAAAGCATTTGACAGGGTAGACTGGGATTTCATGTGCAGGGCAATGGAAGTATTTGCTTTCCCTGATTCAATTATAAGGTTGATTAGAAGTTTATGTGAGGGATCAGAGGCAAAAATTTAAAGTGGGTGGGGTCCTCTATAATAACTTCTGCTTGAGTAGATGGACCAGGCAGGGTTGTCCCTTTTCTCCTTTGTTGTTTGGATTATATTTAGAACCACTGGCAAAGAAAATAAGGGATTCAGAAATTCAAAGATATAATTAGTATGTTAGCCAGGAAAAGCTGACTCTATTTGCAGGTATTATTTTTATACATGACAAACCCAGAAAAGAGACAGTGTTGTGGAACATTTTAAGATAGTTTCACATCTTCTCGGGATACAAAATTAATGAAGCTAAAAGAAAGCCAATAGCTGTAAATTATGTACCAACACACAAATTGGTCCAACAATATCCATATTTATAGAGACATGATAAAATGAAGTATTTAGGAGTATGGATTAGAGATTACTCTGTTGTGGCAGCTAAGGATATGTTGGAAGAGGCTAAACAGGAGATAATACAAAAATTGAGAAACTGGAATCTGTTATATGGATATGGATAATAAGATCCAAGCAATTAAAATATCTTTAGTCCCTTTAGTCTTATACAGGTGTCAGGCATATTTTTATCAACAAGAGGAGAAGCTGTGGATAGCAATTAAAAAAAGGTGAATTTTATCTGGGGTGGGAAGACAGTAAGTGTCAAGTGGGGTAAGCTGATTCTTCCAATAGAACAATTCCAACTTGAATTACCCAATTTAAGGGGGTATTTTACAGCAACGCAATTAAGGCCCTTACAGCACAAACAGAAAACTATAATTCAAAATGGAAAGGAATGATGATGAAATGGGGGGGGGGCTCAGGAAATGAGGAGGGAGTAGGATTTTGGATGCAGACACTTAAGGAGAATAAGAAAAATCATACAGAGCATTATAGTCCAAAAATAGCAGTGAGTATTCCAAGAACTAAACCAGCATGAGAATGGAGAAAGATTCTGCCTATAGGGAAAGTGTGGTTTGGGATACATATAATAGGTAAGAGTGGGCTGGAATCTATTGGAGAAAACTGGCAAAGGGAACCCAAGGTATTGGGAGTAAATAACTAGAAAAGGAAAGGTAATAGAATGGAAAGAGGCCAAAAATGTATTTGGACTGCAGGTTAGAGATTGCCTTCCCTATCGAGGATTGATACCAGAGTATAGGCAAAGAGAAAGAAATAAGGGGGTCCTAAATAAAAGGCCAGCACTGGTAGAGTTTTTAATATAATCTAGAACAGAAGCTGCCGTTAAAGGAGTAATTATTGGACCATATAAAATATTGCATGAAAATTGTAAGAATCAGTCTGAGATTAGAAAGGAATGGGAAGAGAGTCTGGATAAACAATTCACAAAGAGACGATGGGGGATATATGCATATCTGCCAAATATGCAACAAAGTCTAAAAGATTTAGGATCTTTGCCTGCAAGTGTTTACATGGGTATTTTTGTAGCCTAAGTAGTAAGAATTTTTCCTCTGGTGGATGGCAGATGGAGGTGTGACAGGCAAGAAAGAGGTAACTGGGCACATATTTTTTGGGAGTGTAATGAGCTGGCAGACTTTAGGGATTCCCTGCAAACTGCTCTGTTGGAGATGCTGGTGAACAGATTGGATTGACTGTGGAGATGACTTTTTTGAGCTATGAGTACAGAATCTGAATTGCTTAGACATAGTAAAGCGTTGCTGAGTCTAATTATGTTGGCTGCCAAAAAAGCAATTACTAGAAAATGGAAATCGAAGTCTAGATGAACTTTACTAGAAGAAGTAAATATAGTAACAGAGATAAAACAACTCACATTGGGATCTTTAGAAAAGGGATGGAGCAAAGTACGTAGAAAAATGGGAATTCTGGGAACAATGTATGTAGAGAAGGAACGAGGTTTGAGGCAGGATTTGAATGGGCCATGTAATGCTTAACTGACAATGACTAGATAGGTTATAAGTGATGTGTGATGTATAATGTTTGCAACAACAGTTGTTTCAGTGGTATCTGTGATCTATAATGTTTGCAACTAAAGTGGTGTCAATGTTTGTTTTTCATTTGTATTATATAAATGTAAGATTGCCTATGTCATACATGATAATTTAATAAAGATATTAATTGAAGAAAAAAAAATACTTATGGAAAACTTAAATATGTAAAGGTTAAATGAAGATGGACTTGCAAGATGGCTGCACACTGATCAACAGCTTAACTTCAGCTGTCCTGGTATGAAAACAGAAACTAAGAAACAGCAGCCAGTGTGATACTGTCAGCTTTTTTTTAAACAAACATATTTATTAAAATAGCATGTATGACATAGGCAGTCATACATTTACATAAATGAAAACAAACCATATTGACATAATTTTAGTTGCAAACATACACCACCAACCGTATTGGCATAATTGTAGTTGCAAAAATTATACATCACATATACTCTGTCCAGTCATCATCAGTCAGCCATTACATAGCTCATTCAAATCCTGCATTCTTCTAAACCTCATTCTTCCTCTGCATGTATTGTTCCCACAATTCCCATTTTCCCTGTATAATTTGATCCTACCCTTTTCTAAAGATCCCAGTTCCAGTTGTTTTATCTCAGTGACTGTATTCACTACTTCTAGTATAGTTGGTTTATGCTTTGATTTCTATTTTCTAGTAATTGCTTTTTTGGCAACCACCATAATTAGACTCAATAGGGCCTATGTCTAGGCAATTCAGATTCTGTATCATAGCTCAAAAAAATCATTTAGTTCAGTTTTATCACCCAATATCTCTGATAGAGCAGTCTACAGGGAATCTTTAAAGTCTGCCAACTCATTGCACTCCCAGAAAATATGCTCCCAGTTACCTCTTTCTTCCCCATCACACCTCCAACATTTGCTGTCTACCTGAGGAAAAATTCTTTGGAGTCTACTTGGGGTATAAAAATACCTATATAAACACTTCCAAGCAAAAATCCTAAATCTTCTAGACTTTGTTGTATATTTGGGAAACATATGTATATCCCCCATATTTTCTTTGTGAATTGCTTATCCGGTCTTTTCCCAATCCTTTCTAACCTCATGTGATTGATTCTTATAGTTATCATGCAATAGTCTGTACGCTGTACAAATTATTCCTTTTTTAGCAGCAGTTTCCATTCTAGATTTTGCTAAAAACTCTACCAGTGCTGGTCATTTGCTTAGGGATCCCCCAATTTCTTTCTCTTTGCCTATACTCTGATTTCAACCTTTGAGAGGGAAGGCAGTCTCTATCCTGCAGACAAAATAAAATCTTGGCCTCTTCCCATACTATTACCGTTACCTCTCTAATTATTTGCTCGTAATACCTTGGTTCTTTTACCAGTTTTCTCCAATAAATTCCAAACCCCTCTTGCCTATTGTCTGTATACCTAATTGCAGTCATCCCTATCAGCAGAATGTCCTCTGTCCATTCCCATGTAGGCTTAGTTGTTAGAATACTTTCTCCTACTTTATGAATATAATATTCTGTATGCTTATTTTTATTCTCAAAGACCTGCATCCAAATTTGCAGTCTCTCCTTGTTTCTTGAACTTCCCTCCTGTTTCGTCATTCATTTCCACTTTGACTTAAAGGTTTCTGATTATGCTGTGTATAGGAGCCTTAACTGTGTAGCTTTGCAGTACCATTTCAAATCAGGTAATCCCAATCTGCTTTGTTCTGTTGGGAGAATCAGTTTATCCCACTTGATTCTTGCTATCTTACCCTCCAGATAAAATCATTCCGCTCTTTATTGCTATCCACAACTTCTCAATTTTTCTTCCATTTGATAGAAATATGCCTGGCCTTGTTGTAAGACTATAAACGGACTGAAAGCATTTTAACTGCTTTTATCTTGCTCTCCATAGCCATATAACAAAGGTTTCAGTTTCTCAGTTTTTGTATTTTCTTTTGTTTAGTCTTTTCCCACATATCCTTAGCTGCCACACCAGAATCATTTTTATTCCATACTCCTAAGTGCTTATTTTTATCATGTCCCATAAATATGGATTTTACTGATCCAATTAATGTGTGGGTGCATAATTTACAGCTATTGCCTTTGTTTTAGCTTCATTAATTTTGTATCCAAAAAGATTTGAAACTGCATCAAAATGTTCCATAACACAGAAATGTCCTTTTATGGTTTTATCAGGTATAAAATAATATCATCTGCAAATAGAGCCAACTTTTCTTGACAATTATATCCTTGAATTTCTGGGTCTCTTATTTTCTTTGCCAGTGGTTTTGATATAGTGCAAATAACAAAGGGGAAAGGGAACACCCCTGCCTGGTTCCTCTGCTCAAGCAGAAATTATGAGAGAGGAACCCACCAGCTTCAATTTTCACCTCCAGTCCCTTGTATATCCTCCTAATCAACCTTATAATTTTATCAGGGAATGCAAATGCTACCATTGCCTCGCTCATAAACTCCCAGCTTACTCTGTCAATGTTTTCTCTGCATCAAGACCCACTATAAACAGTGTTTTTTTTTCTTGCATTCTGCTAGTGTCAAATGTTTGCCTCCCCTCCACAAAACCACATTGATGTATGTTTATCAATTTTGGCATCACTTTTGCCATTCTTTTAGTAATTATAGACATAAACATTTTATAATCATGTTTTGGGGTTGAAAGGAGTCTATATGAAGCTGGATCTGATGGGCCTTTACCCTGTTTAGGTGTTACAGCCACTACTGCTTTCTTCCAGAAAGTTGGTGCTTCTCTTAAAATACTGTTAAAACCTTCCAAATCCTTATCAGTTTTTCCCCTAGTTTCCAAACTTCCACAGGAATACCATCTATTCCTGGGGACTTTCCTGTTGAGTGATTATAAATCACCATTTTTATCTCATTGCCTGCTGTCTTAAGTATTAGTAATTGAGCCTCATCTACCTCTAAACTAGGCATATTTAATTATTCCATAAATATTTCCATTTGTACCTTTTCTTGATCACCATATTTCTCCGATTTATGTGGATTTTCAAAAATGTATAAATATTTCTAGTACATTTACAGGATCTCTTATTATCTTCTTTTGTTATAGGTTCCCTAAGCTTGGCAACATCCCTTTCTACTTCCTTTTGCCTGAGTTGTTGCAGTAAACGTTTTTGTGCTCTGGCATTATCAAAAAACAGTTGCCTAACAGCAATCTTTCTAAACTCATGCATATTATCAAGGTAATCCTGTATTTCTGCTTAGCAGTCTGCAATTGCTCCTCTCTATGTTCTGAGAGATTCCCCCTAGTCTGCATTACTTCAACATTGGTCAGTCCCTCTAAATAATCCTTGTTGCTTCTTCACCATATCTTTTATTTCCACCCTATTTTTAAGATCCACTTTAATTTTATCCCACTCCTTAGCTATATTTTCAGAATACATTTCTGTCTCCTCTAATAACTCCTGAGTAATTTCCACTACCCATTCCTTAAATTCCTCTTTTCAACACATAGGTTAAAAGTGCCAGTGTCTTATTTTTATTTATTTTTATCCTGCATTTTTTAGTTATTATTGGAAAATGATCTGAAATAGTTATTGGATACGTATCAAAGCTTTCAATTAAATGCCCATGTTCCTGCGAAATGTAAGTTCTGTCTGGCCTAGCCCAGTGTTTGTATCTTGGGAAATACGTAAATTCATTCCAAACTCCTCCTACTGAATTCACATCTTCCATGCCAAATATTTTCATAAATTTCTTCAAAAATCTACCCTCTATTATATTTTACCTTCTAGGTGCACCAGACACATCTTTCCTGCTGTAAATCAAATTTTAGTACCCACTAAAAAGTAGTAATCACCGCTGAAACTGATTATTTCTCTCAGAATTTTCTTAAGCTCTATTATAGCAGTTTTAGGTGGAATATAAATACATCCAATGTAATCCTGCTCCCTTGCCAGTAGCCTCTTAGTACTAAATATCTAGCATTATTATCTGTTTTAGCCTCCTCTGTCACTATTGGAGCTCCTCTTGCAATTAATATACATACTCCTGTTTTTCTTTCTCCCAGGTATTCTGCTGATTTACCATCCTGAAAACCTTCCTTTATCAAATTACCATGTTCAAATCTTTCCAAATGTGTCTCCTGTAGCATAGGTATTTGCACTCTACATTTGTTAATATAATTCACTACTCTCTTCTTTTTTGTATACATCTGTGAGGCACTAGCATTTAAAGATATCTGAAGGGTCATTATGTTAAAGTTATTATTCCCACCTTTCATTTGTAACCGCTTTTTAGTTAAGTATCTAGTTCCAACTTTTGTGTTACATGTACACAGTGTTGGCAAGTTGACCTTTTATACAGTTGTTTCTTGTCATATCCATTTGAGCATATGTCATATCTTACAAAACTTTGCTTTATTGAAAGCCCTCAAGCGAGAAAAGAAATATATCCCCAATCTACCCCTAAAAGCCTATTAACTTAATAGTAACACACAAAATTATGTACATCTTCAGATACTGAAGTTTTCTTTCCTAATAGGAACAGTTGTCCCAAACTGACAGCCACACTTCCAGACTTGGGTTAACCTAAAAGGAAGGTTGTCCATGTTATGAAGGATGATACAGCCTGTGCTTCTAAGTGCTGTCTAGTTTTTGTCTCATCTTTATTGCTCTGAGTGTGAAAACACTTGAATGCTTTCAGAAAACATGATGATCTAGCCATTGAAAGAAAGACATTAAAAGAAAGAAGTGTTCTGTTTTTATTTCTCTTTATCAGATTGTCTGCATCAAGATATGAGAACCAGAAACATAGTTGCTTCTACAAGTATTTGTTTGCTAGATGGGAGCTTTATTATATTCAATGTTATCTTTTATTTATTTGCTTTCTGTTAAAACTTGTTACTAGGTAAAGTCAAGAACCTTAATTCAGTCATTCCCCTATGCAAGAATGAGAAAAAACACACAATTTTGTCTTGTACCATACTCTTTTGAACAAGCTTTTCTTCTTTTTTTCACATTGCAGTGCCTACATTTCTTAAAGCACCTGTTTACTTTAGTATCCTCATTACACTTGAAAATAACTGAGAAAACTTTACTTTAAAGCATGCAGATGTCATGCACTATGCAAATATTGCTGTTAAGAACAAAAGTTTGTTTTACTTACAGTTGACTCTTTCCTTTCTCTCTCCCTCTCCTAAGTGGTCCTCCAAACATTAATGACACGAAGTAGGGCATATGCTTGAGTCCCCTACAAATTTAACAAGGTCAAAAGGTCCAGTATTTCAAAGTTTTTGTGTTCTGTCATGTTTCACAAATATGATTTAATGCTTTATAATTCCACATTTATTTGTTAGTTTCCAAGTTGCTGGTTTTGTTCCTGTTTATCTTCATCTCCCATATCCAGTCTCTGCTTCCTTTCCAATGTACTGTCAGTTCTTCTAGTCCACTCTTGTGCTTTTTTCTCTCTCTTGAGCATTTTTTGTTGAAACACTGGTAGAGGTTTTACTGGTACAGCCTCTGTGGGGTCTTTATTATCAAAAGAAAGGTCAAGAAGCAGAATCTCCTCCTGTTTCACAGCTCACTTTTTGTTGGGCAAACCTTTGTATTTCATCCGTACCATGTTCTACATCAAAAAATGATTTTGTCCTTCCAGGAAAGAATATTCTGAAGATAGCTGGATACAGCAGTTTGAATGCCGTGCCTGCTTCTTGACATTCCCTAATTAGTGGAATAAATTTACCCCTCTTCTGCCTAGTGGCAAAGTGAGTAACTATTTTCCACAAACACTCTACTGTCATCCACTTTTAGTACTTTGTCATTTTGCCGCGGTTTTGTCAGAATCAACTCCTCCTGCTGGTAGGATTGCATCTTTGCTATTAAAGGTCTAGGTTGCTTTTTCATGGCCAGGTTTGGAGCATGCACATGATGTGCCCTTTAAATTAACTCTTGCTGTAGAATACCAATCCAATTGTTTATTTGTGCTTTCATAAAATTATTAGTCTGTTCCTTCCAGCTTCTCTGGTACAGCAGAAAATCTCAGGTTCTCCATGCTTGCTCTGTCCTCTACTTTTCTTATTTTTTGAAACATCTCTTCTTGAGCGATTTCGTATTCAACCAGCCTTTTCTTCATTTTGACCTCCATTTTTACAGTTTTATCACTTCATCTGAATATCTGTTTAAAGCTGCTTCTATTTTCTCCAGCCTGTTTGAGTTGATGTACTCCATCAGTGTTTTTTTTTTTTAATCATCAGAGTACATTTTACTTTTTTTTTTCCTCTAGGTTGCTAGAAGTCATGTCTTGTACCAGAGCTGGAGCTTGCACTGCTTTTTTTCTGAACAGTTGCAGAATTCGTCCTAGTCAGTGTTTATCATTACCTTTTGTGGTTGATTTTCTTTCAAGTTCTCTGAATTTCTTTTTTGCTGATATCCAGGCAGTGCATTTGCTAGCCAGTTACAAAAAATTACCCAAATAAATGAGTTAACTCTCTCTTCTGTTTTTATAATACGAGAGCTGAAAGTAAGCTGTTACTCATTGTACAGCCATCTTGGAAGTCTGCCGGTGATACTGTCAGCATGAGTAAAATTCAGTTACTGGCTAGTACGTACACTGCCTGGATGCCTACAAAGAAACAACTAAGAGAGTCTGAAAGAAACTCAAATAGAAAAGGTGAAGGGAAAATAGACTAGGAAGAATCCAGCAGCTGTTGAGGAAAAAGCAGTTCAAGGTCCACCTTTGATACAAGGCATGGCTTCCAGTAATTCAGAGTAAATGAAACACTGAAGGAGTATATCAACTCAAATACCAAAAGGCTGTTGAACATTAAAAAAAACAGTTGATCAGATGAGCTGACAAAATTGCAAAAAGCGGAGCTCAAACTGAAAAAAAGGCTGGCTGAGTATGAGACTGTTCAAGAAGAGATGTTTCAAAAATTATAGAATTAAAGGACGGAGCATATAGGGAAAATCTGAGATTTTCTGCTGTACTAGTGAAACTTGAACAGACTATATTAATTTTATGAAGGCACAAATAAATAACTGGATTGATATTCCACAGCAGAAACTGTTAACTGAAAGGGCATATTATGTGTATGCTCCAAATATGGCCATGAGAAGGTAGCCAAGATCTTTATTAAAGTTGCAAGCATAACAGCAGAACAAGTTGATCTGACAAAACTATGGCAAAAGGGCAGAGTATTAAAAGTTGGAGACAGCAGAGTGTTTGTGGAAAATGATTATTCACTGTACATGAGGCAGAAGAAAAACACATTTATTCCAGCAATCAGGGAATGTTGAGACAGGTGTGAGATTCAAGTTGATGTATTAAGCTGTCTTAAGGATATTTTTCCTGAAGGAACAAAATCATTTTTGATGCAGAACAGGCTAAGGAGGAAATGCAGAAGTATGCCCAACAAAAATGAGCCATCAAACTTAAGGGGACTCTGCTTCTTGTTCTTCTGATGATAAAATATATGGAGAGACTTTGCCAGCAAAACCTTTTCTACTGTTCCAAAGGAAAATGCTTCAGAGATGGAGAAAAGCACTGGAGTTGACCAGAAGAATCAGGGGTGCAGTGGACTTGAACCAGAATCTGGAGTTTGGAAGTGGACATAAACAGGAAGAAGACCAGCAACATGGAAATTAGTGAACAAATGTGAGAATGCAAAGCATCAATCACATTTATGAAATAAGGCTGTATAAGAATAAGTAGAAAGAGTGGACTGTTTTTGACTTTAAATTTGTGAGGATGTGAAAAGCATTTACCTCACTTCATGTCATTAAGATTTGGATGGGGAAGAATGAAAAAGGTAACCAAGTAAAACAATTTCTTAACAGTATTTCTAAAAACTTTTCACAAGTGAAATTACATAGTTTATGGTGAAGTATGTTTGCTTGTTCTTGTATGTGATAGTTAAAGTAAATAGATGCCTTTTTTCTTTCTCTTTTGTTTTCTTTCTTTTTTGGTATTAAGAAATGTAGGTATTACAGTGCAATAAGAGAAGAAAAGCTAGACAGACGCATGTTGAAATTAATAGGCTGTAGTGTCAGGTTGTTGAGGTAGGGGATGATGTGTAAAAGTACACAGATCATAATATATGTAGAGCTGATATATATTTTCTTACTTTTGAGTAGGTGAATGTCTGGATTAAGATCCTTGTCTTAATGTAATAAATTCTAAGTAGAAGTGAGTAAGTATGAGAGCACGGAATGTAATGAAAGTTTTCTTTTAGCAATAAATGGTTCAGCTTGTCTCTCCAGTACAACAGATGACTACATTGTTCTTTTTTCTCTTACTTTTCCATGGAGGCAAGCTGATAATAGGATAGTAAAAGAAAGAACACTGGTTATTTCAAGGCTATGAATTAATGATTTCTGAAAGTATGCAAGTAGTTTACACATCGGGGGATAATTAAAAAAAAAAAAAATGACACCAAATAGTATAAGTGGAAGCACAGGCAATAATGTGCCTCTTAACATGGATAACCTCAATTTCAGTTTAATTAGGGCCAGTGTTAGCAGCAATTTGGTGCATATGTTCTTAATTAGGGTTAAACTTCATTATTTGAAGATATACATAGTTATGTGCATTTGTATTGAGTTAACAGGTTGTGGGAGTGTGGAATGTGTTTGTTTGAGGGGGTTTATTAAAATAAAAAGTCTTGTAAAATGTGACACAAGTTCCAATGTTGAGAAAAAAATATGTAAAGGATTGACCTGCCAAACATTAATGGGTGCATATATTATAAAATCTGGAAGTAGATATTTTAAAAATAATTGCCATATATATTAGGTGGGAATAATGACTTTCTTACCATAATGATGACATTTTACATATTATCTTGGAATGTGAATGGCCTCACAGGTATAGATAAAAGGGAAAGAATACTTATGTTTAAGAAATGTGGAGTGCAAATAGCAATATTAAAGTTGACACATTTGCAAAGAACTGTGCATGTGAATTTGATTAAAAAAATGGATTTCAGGATGGGTAGTCTGCAGAATATTAAGGGCAAAGGAAAAGAGGAAAGCTTATATGAATTGCTAGAGGAGCTCCAGTAGTGATAGAATAGGGGAAAAAAAAGCAATGACAAATTTGTAGTCATAATGGGCTACTGGCAAGTGATGAGGATTGGTGAAAAACGTAAAAAAGACAAACTTGTAAAAACGAAAAAAACGAAAAAAACCGCCACAGAACCTTGCTCCAGCAAATAAAACTTCTCGCTCCAGCAAATAAAACTTCTCGTAAACTCAGTGGTAAAAGCTGAACGCAAATTTTATTAAGCGTTTTCGCCTTGCTAAACTAGCTTGGCTTCTTCAGAGATCAAATAACAATAAGCAATCAATCAAGCTTAAATACTCCAAGGAAATGAGGATTGCACTGACGTGTTTATATTCCATCTAAAACTGCTATTTTGGAGTTTAATGTTTTTGAGAGAAATGGCTTTCAGAAGGGAATATTACTGGTAGGTAGAGACTGAAAATTGATTTACAACAATGTTGTTTCTAGTGGTCTTAGAATGGAAGTGTAGTAAAAGAGGATAGATTTCAGATAAATTTATTAAAATATTTTGTGTGAAAGACATGAATTTGGTAGTAGGAACACTGAAAGAATGTTCATAGTCAATAACTGGACTAGACTTGATAAAAATTATATTTCACAGGAAAATGTCCTTTAATTGAGAACGTCGATACATCCAATACATATTTTAGACCATGCACCACTAATTACTAAGATAAAAATGCAGAGTAAGGAAGTAAAGGTGACACACTGGCGCTCCCTAACCTACCTGTTAAAAGGAGAGGAATTTAAGGAATGGGTAATGGAAATGATCCCATAGTTATTAGAGAGGAGAGAAAGTATTCCCAAAGTAATAGCTGGTGATTGAGATAAAATAAAAGTGATATTTTAAATAGGGTGGAAATAAAAGAAAAGTGATCTGGTTAAGAAGTAATAATTATTTAGAGGGGCTGACAAAGGTTAAAGTTTTACAAAACAAGGGGAATTTCACAGCATGAGAAGAGTTATAATTGCATAGTAGTCAATAGAAAATAAGAGAGTACCTGGATAAATATGCATGAGTTTAGACAGATTGCTGTTATTTAACTGTTTTTGATAAGTCCAGAATGTGACATTGTGAGGTATTGCCAGCTATGCCACAAGAAGTAGGGCAGTGGATGTGTAACATATGCCAGCACAGATAGCTGGAATTTTGTAAAGAAAGATTATATGTTTGTGTATTAAACTGATTTGTACAGATGCTTGTTTAAAAATGCATTTGTAAAGTTACTTTTGTTAAAAATGTATCAACAGTATGCCCTGCTGGGGACTTCCAAGGTGGCTGCACATTGAATTGCAC
This sequence comes from Protopterus annectens, assembly GCF_019279795.1. Lineage (NCBI taxonomy): Eukaryota > Metazoa > Chordata > Ceratodontiformes > Protopteridae > Protopterus > Protopterus annectens. The sequence continues at coordinate 901,787,198 of NC_056731.1, forward strand.
AGCTTAATTCTAGCTCTCCCAGTGTGAAAAAAGAAACTCGGCAGACAAGGCCAGTAGACTTGTGTTTATGTGTAAATTTCAGTAACTCGCTAGAAAGTGTACTTCCTGGATGCCAGGAAAAAAGAAATACAGAGGACCCGGAAAAAATCAACTATAAAAAGTGAAGAATAAACACTGACTGGGGAACGTTTTGCAGCTGTTCAGCAAAAAACATTGCAACATCCAGACATGAATTCCAGTAACCTACCAGACGAAACAAGACAACTGCACACAGACCTGGTTAAAATAAATGAAATACTGATGGAGTACGTCAACACAAAGGTTGGAAAAATGGAAGAAGCTTTAAAGAAATATTTAGATGAGGTGTTAAAGCTGCAAAAATCTGAAGTCAAAATGAAGAAACGGCTGGCTGAATATGAGACTGCTCAGGAGGAGATGTTTAAAAAAAAATACAATTAGAGGACAGAGCACAGAGGGAAAATCTGAGACTTTCAGCTATACTAGAGAAGCTGGAAGGAACAGACTGCATTAATTAATTTTATGAAAGCGCAAATATTCCACAGCAGGAATTGTTAATTGAAAGGGCACATCGTGTGTAAGCACCAAACCTGACTATGAGAAAACAACCTAGACCTTTAATAGTAAAGATGCAATCCTGTCAGCACCAGGAGTTGATTTTGAAAAAACTGTGGCAGAAGGACAAAGTACTAAAAGTGGGAGACAGCAGTGTGTTTGTGGAGAATTACTACTCCTTGTACACCAGGCTGAAGAGAAGCAAATTTATTCCACTATTCATGGAAAGTCAAGGCGCAGGTGTGAGATTCAAACTGCTGTACCGATCTGCCTTCAAAGTAAGTACAAAAGTTTGTCCAACTAAAAGTGAGCTGTGAAACAGAAGGAGGTTCTACTGTTTGTTCTTCTGGTTATAAAGTCCACAGAGAGACTGTACCTGTGAAACTTTTTCCAGCATTTCACAGGAAAATGTTGGAGTGAAGGAAGGGGAGCACAAGAGTTGACTAGAAGAATTGAGAGTACATTAGAAATGAAGCAGAGAGAGGATTTGGAAGAGTACATTAGAAATGAAGCAGAGAAAGGATTCGGAAGATGGAGATGAACAGTAGTAAAACCAGTAACTTATTGTGGGGGTTACAATCCAATAATTATATGTGCGAAATATGACAGAACAAGAAAATCTGTAAATATTGGACTTTTTCAGAATTTGTTGGACTTGTGGGTGACTCTAAAGCATACATCATTAATGTTAAAAAATTGTCTTGGAGGAGGGCAACAGGAAGGAGAAAGTTAACTGTACGCAAAGAATTTTTTTCTTACTAGCACTGTGTTGTGGTGAATGGTTTTCTTTGCATGCTATAAAGTAAAGTTTTCTAATTTATTTCAAGTGTAATGGGATTGTAAATAGGTGCTGCTGTTTTTTTTTCTCCCTTCACTCTCTCTGTCTCTCCTTGTTCAGCTTTAAGAAAGGTAGGCAATGCAATGAAAAAAAACCTGGTTGTAAGAGCACAACAAAAGAAAAATGAATGTGCTTTTCTCATTCTTGCATGGGGAAATGACTGCATTAAGGACCTTAGATTGATTTAATAACATTTTTTAAGAGTAAGCAAGTAAATGAAAAAGAATATTGAAGGCTTTTTTCTAGCAAATACATGCACTCTCAGTAGCAATTCCGCAGCTGGCCTTCATGTTTCCATGGAAACAGACTGTCAGAAACTGGCTGCCTGGTCGGTTCTTCATGGAGGCGATCTGATAAAGGGAAATTGGCTACAGGCTGGTGGAGAGTGATTGGTTGAAGAAAAAAAAAACTGAAGAGAAATTGGCTGGGACATAGTGTTCTCTGAAAGCATTCAGGGATTTTCTCAGTTTGGAGAGCTATAAAGAAGAGACCAAACCAATTAGCACCATGCGTCTTAGCATGTTTAACCTTTCTTTTAGGTTAACTCATGTCAGTGTGTGTGGCTGTCAGTTTGGGACTTTTGTTCCCATCAGAGGGTAAAACTTCAGTATTTGAAGATGTACATAGTTGTGTGTGTTAATATTAAGTTTATAGTTGAGGGGGGTGTATTTTTTGAGGGCTTTCAAAAAAAAAAAGTTTTGTAAGATGTGACATAGGCTCAAATGGATGTGACAAGAAACAACTCTATAAAAGTTCAACCTGTCAAACGGTGTATGCATGTCACACAAGTTGAAACTAGACATTTGGCAAAACAGGTATTGTACATAAAAGGTGGGAATAATATTTTTTAATGCAGTGATTCTTTCTGTAATGTCTTTAAATGTCAACGGCCTCACAGATAAATGTAAAAAGGAAAGAATAGTGAACTATATTAAAAAATGTAGAGTGAAAATAGTTATGTTACAGGAGACACCCTTACGAAGCACTGAACATGTGAATTTGATAGAGAGGTTTTCAGGAAGGTTAGTCAGTGGAATACCTGGGACAGAGGAAAAGAGGAGTGCTAATAATTGCAAGAAGAGTTCTAGTAGTTATAGAAGAGGACAAAAAATATAATGGCAGATTTGGAGTCCTAAGGGGCTACTGGCAAAGGAGGGGGATTGCACTGGAATGTATTTATATTCCACCTAAAACTGCTATATTGAAGCTTAAGATAATTCTGGTAGAAATAATCAGTTTTCAGCAAGGAATACTACTTATAGGTGGGGACTGGAATGTGATTTACAACAGTAAAGATGTGTCTGGGGACCCAGGAGAGAAAGTATAACAAAGGAGGGTAGACTTAAAAAAAAAATTGAAAATATTTGGCATGGAAGATGTAAATAAATCCTGTAATAGGCATTTGGAGTGAATTTACATATTATTCTCCAAGATATAAAAACTGGGCTAGGCTAGGCAGAATTTATATTTCACAAGAACATGTGCATTTATTAGAAAGTCTTGATATGTACCCAATAACTATTTCAGATGCGGCAATAATTAAAAGAAAAACACAGGGTAATGAAATAGATGAAACACTGGCGCCTTCCCACCTATGTTGAAAAGAAAGGAAGTTAAGGAACAGGTTGTTGTTGTTGTGTCTTTCGGATTTTCCCGGTTAGGGGTCGCCACAGCGGAACTCTGGTCCACTAACGATTGACAGATTTTTAAGTGCCGAGTTGCCAGCCCTGTCGCACAACCTTCAACGAAGGTACGCCCATTCACACATGTCTCCACGCAGAAGACGCTCTAGTTGAGAATCGAACCGGACAGCGTCTTACTGTGAGGCGACAACGCTACCGCAGCACCACCACCGCAGTATGAAGTTAAAGAACAGGTAATGGAGGTTATTTAGGAGCTATTAGAGAGGATAGAAGTTTCTTCTGAAAATATAACTAGGGAGTGGGATAAAATTAAGTTGGAGTTTAAAAATGTGAAAATAAAAGAAAGGGAGCTATGGTTAAGAAGTAACCAGAATTATTTAGTGGGACTGACTAATGTTAAAGTATTGCAGAATAGAGGAAATCTCACTGAACAAGAAGAGGATCAACTGCAGAATGCTAACCAGAAAATAAGGGATTACCTTGATAATATGCACGAGTTTAGGAAGATTGCTGATAAGCAGCTTTATTTTTTAATAATAGAGCACAAAAACCTTTAGCACAGTGACTCAGATGAAAGAAAGTAGAAAGGGTGGTCACCAAGCTTAAGGAGCCTGTGACAAGGAAGCTAACAAGATACTGTAGAGGTACTAAAAATATTTCTGAAATTCTGAGAGGCTGTATAAAGCAGAAAAAAATGGAAATGACGAAAAGATACAAATGGAAATGTTTATGGAGGAGTTAAATATGCCAAGGTTAGTGGTAGCTGAGGCTCAATTATTAAAGGTTAGGATAGGAGAAGATGAGATAAAAATTGTGATGAATAACCACTCTACGGGAAAGTCCCTAGGAATAGATGGTATTCCTGCGGAAGTTTGGAAGCTAGGAGGGAAAACTGATAAAGATCTTGAAGGTTTTATTTAACATTATTTTAAGAGGAAAAGTACCAACGTCCTGGAAGAGAGCAGTGGTAGCTGTAATACCTAAAGAGGGTAAAGATCCATCAAATGCAGCTTCATACAGGCCCATTTCAGTACTAAACAATGATTCTAAAGTGTTCATGTCTGTAATGACTAAACAAAAACGAGGCAAAAGTAGTGCCAAACTTGATAGAGATGGATCAATGTGATTTTGTGGAGGGGAGGCAAACATTTGACAGCATTAACAGAACACTGGTGATTCAGAGGGAAGCAGAATGCAAGAAGATACCATTGTTGTTGGGTCTTGATGCAGGGAAAGCATTTGACAAAGTTAGCTGGGACTTTATGAGCAGGGCAATGGAAGCATTTGCATTTCCTGAAAAAGTTATAAGGTTGACTAGGAGGATATGTGAGGGATCAAGGGCACACATTAAAGTGGGTGGGGTCCTCTCTGATAATCTGTGTTTGAGCAGATGAACCTAGCAGGGGTGTCCTCTTTCCCATTTGTTATATTTACATTATATTTAGAACCACTGGCAAAGAAAATAAGGGACTTAGAAATTCAGGGATATAATTGGTATGTTATTCAAGAAAAGCTGGCTTTATTTGCACTTGATATTTTATAACTGACAAAACCAGGATGCGGCATTAGTGTTGCGAAACATTTTGAGAACGTTTCATATCTTCAGGATACAAAATGAATGAAGCTAAAACAAAGGTGATAGCGGTAAATTATGTACCCACATGTGTTGGTTCAGCAGTATCCTTATTTATAAGGACATGATAAAATTAAGTATTTAGGAGTGTGGATTAAAACCAATTCTGGTGTGGCAGCTAAGGATATAAGAGAAAAGACTAAAAAGATGATACAAAAACCTGGGGAAATGGAAACTTTGTTAAATGGATATGGATAGTAAGATACATGCAGTCAAACTGTTTTTAGTCCCTTTAGCCTTATACAAGGGTCAGGCATATTTTTATCAACCAGAGGAGAAGTTTTGGATAGCAATTAATAGAGTTGGAAGGACTTTATCTGGGAGGGGAAGAGTCAAGTGGGGATACGGTGATTGTTCCCGTAGAGCAGGGTGGATTGGTATTTCAGAGCTACACAGTTAAGGCTGTTGTACATAGCAGAAGCAGAAAACTACAATTCAAAGTGGAAAGGGGTGATGTTGAAATGGGGGGCTCAAGAAACAAGGAGAGACTGGATTTTGGCTGCAGTCCTTTAAGGAGAAGAACAGTAATCATACAGAATATTATATCCATAAAGTAGGAGAAAGTATTCTAAGAACTACACCAACGTGGGAATGGAGAAAGATGCTGCCGATATTAATGACTGCAATTAGAGATATACAATAGGCAAGAGGAGGCTGGAATTTATTGGAGAGAGCTGGCAAAGGAACCAAGGTATTGGGAGCAAATAACAAGAGAGAGAAAGGTAATAGAATGGGAAGAGGCCAAGAATTTATTTGTACTGCAGGTTGGAGATTGCCTTCCTTATGAAGGATTGATAAGAGTATAGGCAAGAGGTGGTAGATAGAGAATAGGCATAGTTGGTAGAGTTTTTAGTCGAATGTAGAACAGAAACTGCCATTAAAAAAGGAATAATTAGTAGACCATATAAAATATTGCTTGATAAACTATAAGAATAAAACAAACGCACACAAAATAAAAAACGGAGCCACAAAAACTACAAAAAAGCTTTACTGGCATTCTGGTACCTTGGCGTAATGCCTTCAGTGGAATAATTTTCAACACACCATGCAGCCATTTTTAAATAAACATCAATTAACAATCAGTTGAATAATTAAACATCTTAAAAGATCTTTAAAGTGCTAGTATACTACCACAAATACAAAAAACCCCCCACAAGATAAATGCTATTTATATGTTAAATTGCCCATGATAAACCATTCCAAAACATTAATATTTGTATTTATACATGCTAGACTACATTCATATGTTCAAATTTATATCTAAACTCATACCCCTGGGTTTTAATGTCCTATAATTTAATATAAATCTACTTTCCATTTCCAACATCTTAGATATAAAATTACCTCCAACCCGTAAAACCGGTTTAGCCAAGACGCAAAAGAACAAACTGTCATCTATTCCCCCATATATCCTATAGAAATGATCAGCAATAGGGAGATCAAGATGTTTATTTCTGATATCGCCTAAATGCTCCATGTTACAGACTTTTACCATCCTCTTAGTTTGATCTATGTACCACTTAGTGGGAACACAACCACTTCACTAAATAAACTACCCCACATGAACAGCAGTTGGAATGATCAACAGCAACATATTTCCTACCATTGGTCTTAGAACCTGAAGTGTCCTTAACCCTAGCACAAACATTGCATCTACCACATTTGGACATGCTTGCCTTATTACCCCCTTCTATGACAAATTTAGAATTCAAACTTTTTAAATTACTTTATCTCACATAAGAAAAGGTCACTCTCTTGGGAAACAAATCTCCCAAAGTTTCATCACAGCAAACCACAGGCCATAAATTATCTACTAACTGCTTGATTTTGGTAGAAAAAGGGGAAATTTTAGTAACAAAACATATTTTTTCTCCTGATGCATCACAGAAAGTTGCTTACTGCAGTTACTTTTCTAAATGGTTTACTGCACCCTGTTATTACCATTAACATATGATTCTAAATGCAAAAATTAAATAGTAGGCCTGTTGACAACAAAAGTGAATTCTTAGCCAAAGGGGTTATTATTCAGCTGTTGTACAAACCCTGTGAAGTCTACCATATCACCTTTACAGATGAAAATTAGGTCATCAATAAACCACTTGTACTTTGTCACAAATTTGGAAAAAAAGTCCATAGAGTACATACACATGTTCTCAAAATAAGACATGAAAATAATGGCATATGAGGGGGGAGAAATTTATCCCATTGCCGTCCCTTCTTTTTATAAGAAAATTTCTTTATTAAAAATAAAATAATTGTGACAAACCAAATTCCAACAATTTCACCAAAAAAAGAAGTACCCGGGTCCCTCTCCCAGCAATTTTTCCACTGCTTCTATACCCCACCTCCTCCTAATATTGGTGTACAGAGATTTGATATCAACTGCAGTCCAGTAGAATTCATCCTCCTGGTCCATATCCTTCACTATTCAACAAAATTCATTAATATTTTTAATATGTGACGGAATCTTTACTAAATACCTTTTTGAATGACTTATCTAAAAAAATTCCTACATTCTCCAGATACGAGCCACAGCATGATACAATAGGGGGGTACCTGGGTGCTCAACCAAATTTTTATGGATCGTGGTTATGACATGAAAGGTGAAATGCCTGGAATGTTTGTGTCTTTTGGCTTTTCCCGGTTAGGGGTCGCCACAGCGGAACTCTGTTCCGCTAATGATTGGTAGTTGATTTTTACATGCCGAGTTACCAGCCGTGACCCACAACCTTCAATGAAGGTACACCCATTCACGCCTGTCTCCACGCAGAAGACGCTCTAGCTGAGAATTGAACCAGACAGCGTCTTACTGTGAGGCGACAACGCTACCGCAGCACCACCACAGCGGGTCTGTGAAATGCCTGGAATATGATATAAATAATTTCTTAACATCCTATGAAAAAACCTAGTCTTTCTCCCTGTTCCAAAATTTCCAGTAACAAAGAATTGTATTGTGATACAGGATTACTAATCAATTTCACATAATCATGTTCATTTGATAACGTATATGCTGTGTTGTGGCATTGTAGTCTGGACATAATAACCCAGTTACCACCTTTATCTGCTTGTAAAAGCATATATTTATCATTGCCTCCTCCAAGCTCTTTCATTGTTGACCATTCCTTTTTGTCCGAATTATATGTTTTTTTATTTTTCGTGAATTTTCAAATATTCATGTTCAACTTTTTTGGACAAAACATTTTCAAAACTGACTAACCGCAAAGATTTTTTATGAGGCATAAACTAGTTCAAGTTAGGTAATTTAGGAACCAATAATTTTCCATAACCTGTACCTAACCCCTCATATTCAACATCAGCAGTTTATGCAACATAATTTACATAGTCACCCACTTCATCAAACACAACCAATTCATTTTTTATAAGTAGATAAATTCAACAAAGAATCATCCAAATCTGTTTCAGAAAACAAGTTAACTCACTTTTGCAAATGAAAATGAACCCTTAAGTGCAACTTGCAACAAAACCTTTTGACGTCAAATAGTACATCTACCAAAGAAGGGAACTTTGTTGGCACAAATTTACTGCCTTTTAATAAAATGTCTTTGATAATCTATGGAACATGAATGTCTGACAGATTAATAATTTTCAAATTAGCAGTTGTCAACTTACGTTCATTTGAGAGAAGTTAACCACTATGGGAAAAATAGCATTGGACTCTGATGGACAAAAAACATCCGAACAATGTAAGTAAATTACATTTACTCTGACCCTTGCCCTTCCGCCCTTTCTTTTATTGTTAGGCTGAAATCCTGGTTGTTTTCCTCGAACATGCATTATTGGTTGCTGTACCAGTTCAGTGGTCTCAAAAGAAACACTCTTTCTACTGATGGTGGTATCCATTAAATAATCAGAAGAATCACCTAAACTATGTGAGCGTGTTGCTGTAGTTTGCATCTGGGAATGCTCAATTCTTGAGTTGTGTTGCCAAGAGAAAATTAGGTTGTTTTTATAGTCATTGATATCCCAATTCAGCTTTTTTCTTCTGCTTGACCACTTCATCTTCCACCTTTTGCAAATCATTTTTAATGTCTTTCATTTTATTAGAAAACAGCACCGGGGATAAATCCTTAAGCAGACAACCCAGTTAGGAAGATATCTGCTGCTGGTATGCCACTTAATTTTAACCAACCCAGGGTACACTGCAATGCAATCTGCTTCCATTCCTCCAATAACTCCACATTGTCTTCTGAAAAATTAATGGCAGGCAATTTATCAACCCTCAGTCCCGTGGGAGTGATACAAAGTCTCTCATACTTTTCCACGAGTCTTGTGTCAGAGAATAAAGTAACTTTTTCAACAATCAATTCTTGAAAATCATTGAGCCTCTTGTCATATACATCATTACAAACACCAGAACAAGGGTCAGAGTTAGCAGATTTCTCCTCATGTTCTCTCACCAAATCAGCTAACAAATAACTGGTGTACTCCGTTTGAGTGCAAAGAACTTCAGGAAAAGCAGCAGCTCCTTCCACGGACATATCCACACATAGAAATAGTCAAATACCAAAAAAAAACAGAGCCACAAATAGCTGCAAAAAAAGCTTTACTGGCATTCTGGTGCATCGGCTTAATGGTTTCAGTGGAATAACTTTCAACACAATATGCAGCCATTTTTAAACATCAATTAATCGATTAATTGAATAATTAAACATCTTTAAAGTTCTTTGAAGTGCTAGTATACTTCCACAAATACAAAAACATAAAAAATGCTATTTAAAATACTTTAAATTGCCCATGATAAACATTACAAACATTGTTTATATTTGTACATGCTAGACTACAAATGTTCAGATTTATATCTAAATTCATACCCCTGAGTTTTAAAGTCCTATAATTTAATATAAATCTACTTTCCAGTTCCAACAACTTAGATATAAATTTGCCTCCACCCCCTAAAACTGGTTTAGCTAAGACACAAACAAATTGTCATCTGTTCACCATGTACTCTATGGAAATAATCGGTGATAGCACTATCAAGGTGTTTATTTCTAAGATCACCCAGATGCTCCATGATATGGACTTTTACCATCCTCTTGGTTCATTAGGACTTTAAAACCCAGGGATATTAATTCAGCATTGATGTCCCTAGGAACAGATATTCCTGTGAGTATTAGGAGGGTAAAAGTGCTAAAGATCTAGAAGGTTTATTTAAGTGTTTTAAAGGGTGTGATATTAACTAGCAGCTTGAAAGAAAGTTGTGGTAACTGTACTACCCAAAGAAGATTAAGGCCCTTCATCTGTTGCTTTATGTACAACCATTTCAAATTTGAACCACAATTATAAAATGTTTGTCTTTACTAACAGAATTGCTAAGATGTTACCAAGTGATACATATGGATCAATGTGTGTTTTTGGAGGGGTGACACATTTGACTACATTAATAGAAAGATGATCTAGTGGGAAACAATGATGCTGTTGGTGTTGGGTACTGATACAGAGAAGGTATTTCATAGCTGGTTGGGAGTTTGAGTAGGCAGTTGTAGCATTTGTCTACCCTGATAGAATAATGGGGTTAATTAAGAAGACATTTGAAAGGTCAGAGGCATGAAAACTGAAATAAACAAGCTGGACAAACAGATTAAACATAGTGTGAGACAAGATCAAGAAAAATTTATAGAAAAAATATAAAGATATTATGCATAATAGGAAACCTTTTTATAGATACAGAAGATGTGGAAGGCGTAAAGACACACAACTTGATAAACTGTGTGCAGATTTCTAAAATTTATTCTCAGGCACAACAGATTAGAAATATATTTACAAAATCTTATGCAGAACAGTTTAGCTCTGCAAAAGGTGTGTTAAGTTGTCCTAGTGACATCCAGGTAACCCCAGATACTGGAAACAAATGAGTTTATTGAAAAAGACCAGCACAAACTGGATCTAAGCAAAGCACATGGAGGAGAATTAATTAGTAGCAATGGCTTAAGAAAACTTCAGCAAAAACTTCAGTTAGAACAAGATGGTGTAGGATTACCAGATTTGAAGGGATACTTTAGAACAAAACAGTTAAGGTGTTTATACATTACACAAACTGAAGATTGCAAATCAAAGTGAAAATAAATTATGTTGAAATGGGGGGGGGGGGCAAAATAAGGAGAGTGTAAGATTTTGGATGCAGGCCCTTAAGGAGAATAACAAGAAAGAACCACACAGTATTGTTTATAAAGTAGCAGAAATTCACAATAAAGAATGATTCTGTCCTCAAACCACAAATGTAAAACAAACACATATGACTGAGTCAAAGTAATGTGGCAGTTGCAATTCTGTTATAAACAATCCACATTGGTTTGATTTTACGTTGGTAATAAAGTGGTTATTTTATTAAGTGCCTACAAGTGGATTCTTTGTTTATAATGGAATTGCAACTTCCACATTACTTTGACTCAGTCTTATGTGTTTGTTTTACAAAGTAGCAGAAATTATTTTAAGAACTAAGCCATCATGGGAACAGTAAAGGAGATTTTACCAGTAGATATGACTACAAGTAGGAGCATAGAAAATTGGCAAGAAGGGGCTAGACTTTATTGGAGAATATTATCAAAGGAAACAAGATATTGAGAGCAAATAACTTGGGAGGTGAAAGGTGATAGTGAGATCAGACTAAGCAGAGGTTAGCACTGTAGGTCGAAGTATCCCTTCCCTATCAGGGAGTAATAAGAGTATAGTAAAAAAAAAAAAAAAAAAAAGATGTGGAATGTTAAGGGGAAGACCAGCTCTAATTTTTTAGTTGTTTAGAACAGAAGCTGCTTTTTAAAAAGGGATAATTAGGGCAGATAAAATGATGCTACAGGAATCTGTCAGATGAGGTTAGAAAAGACTTGAAAGTGAGAATGGAATGGTAGTATATAATTGCCAAAGTTTAGAGGCTTTTGTATTTTTGCAAGGAAGTGTTTCCATAGGTATATTTCTACGCTAAGCAGACTTCAGAAAAATTTTCTTCAGTTAAATAGCAAATACTTGAGACATGATGGAGATGGGAAGGATAATTGGGAACATGTTTTTTGGGAATATGACGATTTGGTAGATTCTCTACATGGTACTTCGCCAGAAATATAAGGGGAGCAAATTATTGTAACTAAGGAAATGATTTGAGCTGGGAAGCAGAAACTGAGTTGCTTGGGCATAACATCTTACTAAGTTTAATGTTGTTGGCAGCTAAAAAGCAATTGCTAGAAAAAGAAAATTCATATCTAAACCAACAGTAACTGAATTATTGAATGTTGTAAAAAGAATAAAAGAACTAGAGGTATCCATCCATCCACAACCCCTTTTTCCCATTTTTTGTACACAGGGTTGGGGTGTCACTTCAACAGTGACAATCATCCAAAGCCAAGGTTTTGATCTTTAAAAAAAGGAAGGGGGAATACATATAAATGTAATTTGTAGAAACAATGCATGTGGAATAATGTTCATGAGTAAAATTTCAGAGACAGCCAGACTTGAGAAGTTTGTGATATTGGAATAAATGATTGTTAGAAAAGCACACATGTATGTATAATGCATGGGAAAAAGTTTGTAATTTTTTTCACGTTTTCTAGCAATGTATGTGTACCCATGTTGTTACTCAATATATGTGCATTTAATAAAGATTTTTAGAAAAAAAAGTATGGGGTAGTCTTTCATAAAAATGGCTTTTAAAGGAAGGGCCAGGAGTGGATGGTGACAGTTGGAGGTAATTGGTAAAGTATTGACTATCCTAAGATTTATACAATGATACTCATATTTTGCAGTATTAACTGTTAGTATCATTGGTTTGCTTAGCATGTCCTGCAATTTGTTGCAATTCAGCAAATGAATTTGCTGTGATTAATGGAGCTCTTTACTGTAATGACAGGGGAATGGTGTATTTTTTACAATGGCTGCTTTACCTTCTCTTGTTAATGAATAGGAAAATTTGTAGCAAATATCTAGTATGTTCTTTCTTTTGATACTTTCTTTAGAGGGGACTCAAAATGTGAGCTGGGAGTCTTAACAGAATGTGAAGTTTGTGAGCAGAGTGATGGAGTGGAGATCTCGTCTATGTGGTATTAGATCTCCACTTGTTAAAGACGAGAACAAGGCACTATGTTATGCCAAGTGTGATGATATGGGCTAGTGCCAGCATAGCCAGCTGGAGTTCTGTAAAGAATGATATGTCTTTGAATATCAATCTGATTTATCAAGATGCTTGTGTTACAAATGTATTAGCACTTCATAGTATTTAAACATAAAAATGTGTTTATAAAGTTCCTAGTGTTTAAAAAAAATGTATTAACAGTGGGTCCTGCTGAACAGAAAAGGAATATGCATGTAATACTGTATGTCTATATGTTAGCAAAGGACCCTGGAAGAGAAGGGGTTAAACAGCTAGCTTCTTTAAGACAAATACTGTTAATTGGATCACCTGTTGGGCCATGGAAGTGCTTATCTCGCAGCTCTGAATAGGATTGGAAACTGCATGTCTGGAAGAAGCCTTTGTTCATTAGCTCGGTAAATGGAGGGGAAGCCCTAGGCACTGGCATAAACATTAGCGAAACCTTAGATATGCATCTTATCACATCTGTGATAACATCCTGTCTCAAACTTCAAAGGGGAATAGTGTAAGAACCTAGAGTCTGGTGACCAGATGAGGTCTTTCTGCCAGCCATCTTGGAAATTTTAGATATTACAATGATAAATCTCTCAATATTGAGTATTCTGTCTTGGGCCTGACAACAAGAAGGACCATTCACTACATCATCTGCCTTGCTGTATAAAGTAAATGGGGAATAGTAATTTTCCTAGATTCAGTCAGGGAAAATATAGTCAAGCTTAGTTTAGGTATTTTTTCTTTAACACTGATGGACAGACTCAGACAAATATTTGCAATATTTTCTGTGATTTGAACTCTGTGGTTTACAGTATTATATATATATATATATATATATATATATATATATATATATTTTTTTTTTTTTTCAGTATGTTCATGTTCTTTTATTATTTATTATTAAATATATTTCAAACTTTTATTGTGGCTGGTCCTTTTAGAAAATATTCAACCTTTGAGAGTGCTTATATTTATTTGGTGACATTGTGTGGGCTACTCCTGAAGGCCTAGCTGTCTTGGTCAGCTACTACCATTTTCATTAATACTACACAGTGTAATTGGACACCCTTTGCTAAGGACCTTAGAGTAGCTGATGGTGGAGTGTCTGGTGGCAGTGCTAACTACTTTTTACTTTGGGCAGAAAGGGGGAAAGCAGGTAAATCTGTGACAACCTTTCCTGTGTGTGTGTAAGTAAAAAAATCAAATATTGCAGTGTTTGTTTGAGCTACTTGGAGCCAGGGACACACAGCACTGGTTTCACAGAGAGGGTGCTGATGGACTTAGCTTGGACACTCAGCTGAGGACTTAACTCTGTAGCTGTGCTAGTGGGAAGCCTTATTGGGACCCTGAAGGGATACAGATATAAAGAAATCTGGCCCCAGCCTAACTGTTCCCTATGTGCATCTAGAAATACTGAGTGTATCCATTTGTATTTCAAGTAAATATCCCTCTCCAATGTCAGTGGTGAGGATTGAGGCTCCTTGATCACTGTCCCAAAGAGGGGTCATTACACCAAGAACATGTTCCTCAAATCGAAAGAGTATGCTTGGGATATAGCTACACAGGGAATTTTGTATGTTTTCAGAAGATTTGTCATCTGTCCAGAGAAGCATGTTGACATAGAAAATGGCTTGGATATTGGGACGTTTATGACAAACGTGATTGTAAATGTTCTGCTTTCGGCCTAGTTTCTCAACTTTTGTAGAGTCTTGCTTCTCTGTGTGATACTGTTTTGGCCTGCTCTTCTGCTGTCCAGTTGTGTTCCCATACCTGCCTGTATACCTGTATAATATCATAAACTTTCTCAGCTTGCCTTGAACTATTTCTGGAAGAAAATCTGTCCTTTGAGCCCTACCTTTGCTTGTAATCTGAACTTTAGAATTGAAGAACTAAGTGTACCTCTTTTAGAACCAATAATTTCAGTAGACCTCAGATGCCTTTTTTTGAAAAAAAATATTCTTTGTAAAAGTCACTTTTGATAAAGGGAATTGTGAATTGTAGGTGCTCTTTTATAAATAGCCTCACACATTTCCACAAGGGCCTTGTAAATATAAGAAGGGGTGCCTCCTTTATGCCTGAAGTATTCATTAAATTTTTTTAACTTAATTTTTCAGTTGCTTACTTTTTTCCTGAATCAAGACAAAAGCAGTGAAATAATTTTGTTTGCTGTGGATGTACATAACTCAAATACTATATTGAAATAAACCACCAAGACAGTCTGATCACGTCTGTCATTTATAAATGACAAACATGGTCACCCATTTACCAAATAAAACATTGTTTATCAGTTAATTGTATTATTTTCATCTGCAAGGACTACTTTAATAATAAACCATAACATTTGGATTTACCGTTCCATTTCCCCATGGTGTTTTTCAAGTAGGAACTGCCTTCCCAGTTAAGAGGCTAAGGCAGATTTAAGGCCAAGACAGTCTGCGTGCTTATGTAGGTTTTATGAGGCTATTGTATATATCCCATGTTGATATCCAAATTTGTCAGGTTTTCTTTCTTCTTGTAAGTGCTAGTGGTCCTTTGATTTGGTCATGCAAGTTGTGTCTGAGCAGTGGCAGTCACTGTAGTAATTTTTTTCTTAATATTTTACATTAGTGTGCCTCTTCACTGAATCTGTACATATCCTCCAGACACTAGAATATCCTTCCAGTATATAAAGAGGTAGGCTTGTGGTAGAGTTTTAACAACAAAAAGGCTACCCGCATACAGTACAAGTTTAGTTTGAGATAAGATCTCCATACTGAAGATTGTAAAAGTCTCAACAGAAAAACAGCTTGAATCTTTAGAAAAGAGATCAAAGGATTATCCAAAAAAGTAGACACTTGAATAAAAGAAATGACTCAAAGCAAGGCTAAAAGTATTCATAGCAGGAATAAAGCCAAGTCCTTGGACCCTGATGATCAGCAACATTGTATTAGTCTCAATCTACTAAGGAGTGATGATTTTCTTTGGCACTTCTTAAATCATGGGACATGGAAATGAAACAAAGTGTGCATAATAAAAAAAGAAAAAAAACACCTTATTGGTTATCTACTTCAGTACATCTCTCCATTATACAAAGGACAATACTGTGTTAAATTATGTGGTGAACCAAACTCTTTTTCTAAAATCTGGTGATCAGCATACATCTACAAATATCTGGAGACCCATGTGTTTGGCACCTGCCCGAAATGTAAATTTGAAGCTACAAAGTATGCAGTTAGAATAGGCATCTGTATCTCTAACTATGTTAGTACTTAATTCCAGCAGATAAGGGAATAATCAATTCACCCATCCGTCACAGTTGAGTTGCATCTGAATTATTTAAAGACCCTACAGCTGTCATCATCCACTGAGTGCTTATTGGGAACAGAAGTAGATTGCTATGCCTTTCTTCTGTATTACGTGCACACCTATGGACATTTAAAAATTACCAAAGCCATAAAAGCATGTTCTAGCATGTGTATTTCTTAACATCATGTCTAGTCACTCCTGAGTGATGCTGTGATTTGACCCAGCAATAAATTCAACCTAGTCACTCCAAGAAGATCCTGTGATTTGACCCGGTACTGAACAAAATTTTAAATCTTACCACGGTAAAAATGCCATCTGAAGCAACTTGAAAAGGTACAGTGGTTTCCAGTTACTAAAAAAAAAAAAACATAAGGTTGGAAGACTTGAATTTTTGAAAGGTTTTAGGAATTGTCATGCTATGCTTGTTGTTTGCAAATGTATCCCCGGGATGGTCCACAGCATGTACAGCAGACCCAGGAACAGTGAACCTAACACTCATCTTCTTTCGGCTTATCCCAGTTAGGGGTTGCCACAGCAGATCACCGGACTGCTCATGATTGGCAGTGGAGTTTTACAAGTGGTTGCTTTCAGCAATGATTAGTGATATATGTGTATACATATACATATATTTGTATATATCCTTCTGCATATGTTTGTGTGTATTCCCTCTCTGTAGAATGCCTGCATTGGAAATCCTCTCGAAGTTACTTAAGTTTTCTTTGGAGCAGCTTACATTTATAACTTACTGTACAATGTGCATCTCACCCTTTCTGATGGTGTTATAGTTTAACTGGTGCATTTGTTTTTGTAGGGTAGCGGCTTGCACACTTTACTTCTGTAGCCTCCCTACTCCCTTTTCCCATCCCATCTTCTCATTTCTGTTTTTAGTATGTATATATTTCTTTCTGTCCCACAAAATGATCACTGCCTGTAGCATGTGAATGTATGATGATAGGCTACTTTGTCTTTTCTTTTGCTTGGTCAAACTCATGCTTTAAACTACCATTTGTTTGCTTTTGTGTCTCTTACATGCAGTAGTGGAACTGACCTTTTATAACTCCTCTAAACTGTCTTTTTTCTGTCTTCTTTGATGGCTTTGTGAGGTTGTACCTGCTCTTTTTGCCCTCGCTGAGCTCGGGCTCTCTGCTCCCCTACTCTACCCCCATTCCCAACCATCCCGCTTTCATTTAATTTATAGCTAACCCCCTCAAACCCCTCCCTTGTCCCCTCCCATTTGCACTTCTCCAATTACAATCTGTTGCCCATCTTGCCACACCCTTCCTTTTCCTTCCTTCCTGTGAGATCATTTTTCATATTCCCTCTTCTCTTTTCTCTAACTCCTTTCTACTTAACATTTTCTAATACTTACACTTTACACTCTTACCTTTTAGCACTCACTATTTGCCACTTACCTCATTTCAAGTTATAACTACTACTTCTAACTTGTATCTCTACATACTTGCAACTCACCCTGTCCTGCAGAAGTCCTTTTTCTTCCTTCTTTCCTCGCATTCACACTAATACTTCCTTTTTTCTCATTCACACTAAACAAAAAAATCCTCCTCTCTTAACTCTTCACTTCCTAACATGCTACTTTCCTTTTTGTCCATAACTCTTCTACTGACCCTTTCTACCTTTCCTCCTGTCAAACTAATATTACTTTCATACACCCTCTGCCTACTTCTATTTACTTTGCTGCAGGTTTAAAAGAACATCGGTCTTTTCTTTATTTCACCCTCATTTCATACCTTGAATTCTTTCTTACCCTCTATAAAATCAAATATTTGCCTGACATATTCTCTTAAAGTTAAACCTAAAATTCACTTCTTCCACCTTACTTTGCCTTTATCTCTGTTTTCCACTAATACAGTACTCCTCTCTGGAGATATTTACCCTAATCCTGACCTTATCTTTAGTCCATCTTCTACTACAATATCTTCGCAACCCCCTTCTTCTCACCCTACTCTGCATACTAAGTGACTAAGTTTTCTCTTGCAAAATATTCAAAGCATTCTTAACAAAGTCACTGAATTCTATGCATTGATTGCTCAACACTCTCCCGACATAACCCTCTCTGAAACTTGGCTCAAATCCCACATCTCTGACAAGGAATTTCTTTCCTCTGGTTATATCATCTTCAGACTTGATCCACTTAATAAAAAAGGTGAAGGTGTAGCTATTCTTTTCTCAGATCAACTTAAGCCATCCCCCTAATTTTCAGGAACTTGTATTTAACTGTAAACTCAATGAGCATAAAACTTAGTATTGTTGCTTCTACATTCCTCCAGGCAATAATATCCCCATTTTGGAAGACATTATTTCTTGGATCACGTACAACATACATAATGAAACTATTTTACTGGGTGATGTTAACATTGATAGGCAAATCTTTACCTCCAGTTCCCCAAACTTTTATATTAATTTACATAGTTTCTCAAAACTTATCTCTACACATTTGTCTCCCCAAAACTAGTAACTCTAGCTCTTAGACTGGATCCTAGTTTCCAGTCCTGACCTTTACCACCACCCAAAAACACTTCCTGATTCCATACGTGACCACTCACCTAGTTGTATTCAAAGATTCTCCCTTCAACAAACTAGGTTTCACAAATATAAATACTGTTGTAACGTCTCTAGTTTCAGTGCTGACATATTTAACAGCATGATCTCTAATATAAACTGGTCTTTCCTAATTTACTTATCCCTTGATAATGCTGTACTCAAATTTAGTCATATTTTTCTTGATATACTTGACTTCGTAGCTCCTATTGGCAATTCAGCATAAAATATCTCTTTGTACCCTGGCTGACTATATCCACTCATTCACTTATGCTCAAGAGAGACAGTGCTGTAGATAATCTACATCTCCTCTTTCTTAAAGATTGCTCCTAACTCTGTACCCTATCCTATCTCTATCCATATTAACCGCTCAGTCTGTGAATATACTGTCCCCACAATCTGGAAACAATTTTTATTATTCCAGTTCACAAGGGAGGTCACTGTAATGAGCTATCTAACTTTCGGCCTATTGCTATCTTGTTTCCTCTTTCTAAGTTACTTGAAAAATGCATTCACAAGCAACTCTTGGACTATCTCTTGCAAGAAAATCTTCTCATTTCCTCCCAACATGGTTTCCGTCCAAACTGTAGCACAGCTACTGCTCTTATTTTTACACAAATGATCACTCAAGCTAGAGACAGCAATAAACTAGTTTCCTGTCTTTTTTGATACCGCTAAAGCATTTGATACCATCTCTTACACTAAGATCTTCCCCTAACTCAGATCTTAATCTCTTTAGTTCATCTATCTCATGGTTCTCTAGCTACCTCTCCAGTAGACAGCAGTCTGTAATATGGCTCTCTTCCTCTTCTCCTTTTGTCCCCATTAATATGGGTGCTCCTTAAGACTCTGTTCTTGGCCCTTTATTATTTAACATTTTCACAAACTTTCTCTACACCGCCTGTCCTCTCTCACAATATGCTGATGACTCCACAGTTATCACCACTTCTGACAATCTGCCTGATCTGCATAGCATTACCCAAAATTCTTTTAATGCTGTTGAAAACTGTCTTTCTTGATAATGATCTTATTCTTAATCTCAGTAAAACTAAACTTTTTCTTCCAAAATCTGTCATTTTAAACCTTTTTCTGTTTCGTCTCTTAACAGCACGGTCATAAATCTGGAAAATTACACCAAACTTTCTGGGTGGTGGTATTGATGATCAACTTAAATTTAACCTACACTTACATTATTGCATAAAAAAGGCACACCAAAAACTAAGCTTACTTTTCAGAAATACAAAATTCTTTACCAATAATTCCAGACTCTCACTAACACATGCCTATCTTCTTCCTAGTCATTTCTATGGCTCACAGATCTTTACTTGCCTTCAGTCCTCTTTAAAATCTAATCCCAAAATCATGCCCAATAAAGTTGCTAGATTTGCTGCTAACCAGCCCTTCAACTTCCATCATTGCCTCTCTCAAATCTCTCAACTGGTTGGAATTCCATCATCTGCTTCCTCAACTGGCTATCATTCACTCTCTCTCAATTCTATATCCCAACTCTGACACTTAGGAGTTCTAATCAACAATCCTTGGAAATCTGTAAACCCAAAAGTACTATTGGGCAGCATCTGTATAGCTGCTCTGTTGCCCAGTCCTAAAACAAACTACTTTTTTTTTCGTCAGAATGATTAAGAGCTTTTTTGAATTCATGAGCATTAGTAAACATTACTGGCTAAACTGCTCGACCTGTCCCTGTAAATACCCAACAAAATTCATATCTGTTCTGTATTATTTACATATACTTTCCTTAGCTGATATAAACTTGCTCTTTTATACCATACTACCTTGTATCCATTTTCATACTTATTTCACTACGCTTGTCTCCCTTTTCTAACTTCTAACTTAAGTTCTGAACTTGTTCTCCACCTTTCTTGTATTCAACTTCTTTTAAACCTCTTTCTGTTCCCCTAGTTCTTATATTCTTCTCTTCCTCGCTACTCATCCTACCTTACCAGTTTTATTTATGATTATACTGTTTAGTCTTTATAAGATAATGTTGGTCTGTATAATATTCTTTCCATGCCATTTAGACTAAGGATTGTTTTTTAAAGCATGTTTAGTCTCTCTTAGTTTATTTATATATTGAAATCTTTTTTGTATTGGAGCTTTTCCCCCGGGCCTCCGTTGAAAAAAGTCTTGTGCTCAGTTGCACATTCCTGGTCATCAAACAAGTAAATTAAATAAATATGTATATGTTTGTATATTTGTGTGTGTGTGATATGTATATATATATATATATAAACATTTGTTTATATCTGGGAGTTAGAAAATACCACATGTATTTGGAATTCAAGCTTCTTGAACAGTAGGCCATGAACTTTGGCAAGTGAGCCAATCTGTCTAAATGTTTTCTGAATGTCTTATTCATTCTATATGATATAAAGTATTATTTAGCATTTTAATATAACTACCAGAAACACACTTTCCTGTGAGGTTCTCGGCTCATAAAAACCAAGAAAACAAAAAAACAGAGAAATGAAAGAACATGGGCTATATTAAGTCGCTTTGGTTTGTTCTGGTTCTTTGCAGGGAATGTATCCAATACTTAAAATCTGTCCTGGAAATGGTAATCAGAAGGCAGCTAAAACCAGCAAAAAACACACATAAATACACGAAAACATACTCGGAGGCTCTAAATAAAAATCGGCAAAAGCAACAGAGACCTCCAAAGCAGACATCCAAGCAACCTCCACCCCCTAACACAAAACCATGAAACACATACTTCACAAAATCAGTGTGCCACGCAATCACAGCCCTTAAGGCAAAATAACATACGCAACACACTAGTAATAGGTGACTCTGTAGTCAGGCACACTGATGTCCTGCTCACTAGACTGAACAAGGAGAAGGTTACTGTTAGCTGCCTGTCGGGTGCCAGGATCCGCCACATAACAGAAGCACTCAGGTCACTCCAGAACAAGTACAAATACGACTCTGTCATTGTCCATGTTGGTGTGAATGACATGAGTCGTACCTCCCTGGACTACATGGAGAGACACGGAAGAGCTCTCTGATCATGTAGCCCAGGCCAGTATGACCCTGATCATGAGCAGCATCCTGCCCTCACCAAGAATGATACCACGGTATAAAGAAAAAATTATCAATTTCAACAACTGGCTAAGCTTCTTTTGTCATTCAAAGGGGATTCAGTGTCTGTTAGCCTGAGATGACATTTCCTGACAAGCCACACTGCTTTGCTAGAGACAGCTTGCACCTGTCACCCTTAGGCTTTCGAATACTGACCAAGGCTCTTGCCACCCCCTTAGTGCCTTTCTTAGGCAAGGCTGAAAAGACAAACCCACCGCCGTAAATAGCACAAGTAACAAAACACTGAGGGAAATGCTACTCAGTGCCAGAAGTCTAAACCTCAAAATGCACGCACTCGAAGCACTCATCAGTATGGAGAAAATCTATATATGTGCAGTAACAGAAACCTGGTTTAAGGCTGCCAAGAGCACCCGAGCACTACCAGGCTACAACTCGTACATACATTTTGGTCACAAGACCCGGACCGAAATACAAAAGGCGGGGGCATATCCATATTCATCAAGGATACCTTCACCTCCAGGTTAGTGGCACAGCACGATGCTTCAGTGATCATCCACATGCAACTAACAACGGGCAGAACTGCAATTCAAATTGTAGCTTGCTACAGATCACCCACCATGTCCCAGGACCCCCCATTCTGCATTTCTGGAAACACTGGAAAACATAAAGGTCCTACCAAATGTCCTGATATTGGGTGATTTCAATTACCCAAACATTAACTGGGAGAACTACTCAAGTACTCACTCCCTTGCCCAACATTTCCAAGAATTTATAAACTCAAACGCCCTGTATCAACTGGTCAACACCCCCACTGGAGATGACAACATATTGGTCATCACAAACATGGAAGACCGGTGTTCCATACCGGAGGTCAACCCCTCACTGGTTAGATCTGACCATAAACTAATCACTCTGGATATCCACATTCCACCCCCCCCCCCCACCCCCGGTCAAAGAAACCACCTTGAAAAACTTTTCAAAAGCAAACTTCACGTTACTTAAGACCGAGGTGGAAAGTTTCAAATCCCCCATGCTAAAGGATAACGCAGCCCAAGCTGCAAAATCCTGTACTAATGCACTCTACAGGCACCTACAAGAATGCATGAATCGTGCTATACCAAGCAAAACCAAGGCTCACTCCTCCAAGAAAAGGAAACCAGTGTGGGGGACCCATGCCATAAACAAGCTATACAATAGAAGGAGGAAACTAGTACAGAAGAGAGTAAAATCCCAAGAAGGGAACACATCCCTGAGCAGTATCAGCAAGAAACTACGATCCCTCATAAAATCATCTAAGGCTAGCTTTGAAAGAAACATTGCCAAGGACTCCAAAGATAACCACAATGTATTCTTTAGCTATGTCAAGAATCTAAGTGGCAATTCTCAGATCTGCTCGGAGTTGGTGCAGAATGGCACAAAGTACACTGAACCAACTGATATCGCCAACATCCTAGCAGACAGGTTTAGTGCAAACTTCACCACCCCCTCACCCCCAAAAGGGCCCATAACCATACCAGAAGAATGTAGTGCCTCTGAAATCACAGACACTCATGTTAAAACAGCCCACTCCAAAGCCAAAAACACAGCATCAATGGGACTGGACGGTGTCCCAGGCTGCGTCCTACATGACCTCAAAGATGAACTAACCCCTCACCTAAATTTTTTTTCTTCTCACTTCTGTTATTTCTCTGCTTTCTACCTCCCCTTCCCACTTTTCCATCAGTTAGTTAAAAAAAAAAAATCTATCTTTCCTCTTGTGTGTGTGGACTGTGTGACTGAGTGTGTGCTGGGCCTTAGGTTGGGACTATGTCCGAAGCTCCCAAACTCTGCTTCAAAAAATGTACAGTGTGTGTCCTTAAGCTCTGCCCTGCCGATGGTAACACTCTGTGTGTAGTTTGTCTTGGGACAGCCCACCTTCAAACCTCCTGTTCCATCTGTGCTGGGTTTAATCCCTTGCACTCATGGACAGGAGAAATAAACTTATTCTTAAGGGCCTTCTTCCATCTAAGTCCTCCGGGACTCAAGACCCTGCCCCCCCTGCTTCCTCCCTGGCCTCTGGGATTCCAACTCCAGTTGAGGACTGGGGATAGAGAGAAATCTCCCAAGAGGTACAGGCCAAAGAAGCGGTCCCCAGATTGCACAGCTACAGCTGACCCCACCACCTAAATTAGGTTGGCGCCAAGGCAACCGGAGGAGCTCTGAAACTGGTCACTAGCTCAGGCTTCTCCTCACCTCCCCTGTAGGCTGGTGTCTGTCACCTCTTCCTCCCATTCCAGTGGTAGCCTTAGCGAAGCGGAGATGGATAGGATGATGTGGAAGTTCATCCGCACCCAGGAGCCTTGCCTGCCCCTTTTCCCTCCAGAGCGGGGAGCATGCATCCCGTTTTCACCCCTTATTATTCCTTCTCCGATCCAACCTCTGGTTTCGTAGACCTTGGATCCAAGGACACTTGGCATTTAGGGGCTGGCAATGATGGTACCTTGTACCTCAACTCTGGCCATGACCTTCAGCAGGTCAGATCCGACAGGCTCTCTGAGCTGTAGCCCCGGCATCGGGTCTGAGGAGTTGGTGTCTGCTCCAAGTGTGTCAGAGCAGAGCCTTCCCCTTGACATCTTGGCACCTGGAGGTTCGGCTCTGACTCCTCCTCCTGGTCACAGGGTGACAACTCCTATTGTCCTTTCTCAGGATGTCCGTTCCCCTTTGGCTTTCAACCTGGTGGAGAGGGTTCTCTCAATTTCTTCAAGACCCTTGACTATCTTGTCTTCAGATTCCATCTCGACTCCCTCTGTTTCTGGTGTGGATCTGGCCATTCTGTCATCTAATGGACAGCCTGCTGCTGCTTTGCCTCAGGATGCTCCCTCTTGGGAAAAGCAAGACATTGGCGAGTCCTCCCCAGAGATCCCAACTGAAGAGGTCCCTTGCAAATGTGCAAGCAAAAGGAGGCACTTAGACTCCCCACCAGAGTCTGTCACCAAAGACACCTATTTGGAGGAAGTGGAAGGTTCCCCCCGGTCACCCCCCCCCCAGGACGTCTCCTTTGGTGACATCATGGAACTCCTTCACAAGGGAGAGGGGTGGTCTGCCTAAAAATCTACCTCTGATGAATCGGTGTTCCTCAAAGCATCTGGCACAGGAAGATTTCATTACATCTTGAGCATGGAAGGAAACTGACATGGTGGAGTCCATTCTCAAATGTCCAAACAAGGTTTTGAGCCCTGCTTCAGACAGATCTTACTGGCATAAGCGATCCCCAGTTGGTGCCATGGTGGTGGTGATTGCCAATAGGAAGGAGCATGCTCGAGAGCTCTATGGTTCACCCTCCTGACAGAGAGTCAAGGACGCTGGACCCTTTTCGAGAAGTGGGTATATGCTTCAGTGACCTTTGCTGTACAGGTGCTGAATTGCATGGCACATGTGATTCGGCTGAAGCGAGACTTAGTGAAGGGGTGTTTGGTGAATCGACCCCTGGGTCCATTTCAGCGGAGGACAAGAAGGTGTTTTCTGCTCATATGGCCACCTTAAATTCTGTTACAAATACCTCTGAGTATCCTCTCCCATGCGACTGAGGGAGCCGCTAGAGCCGCCATCAGACAAACATACCTGGTGTTCTGGCTGTGTCAGTTCTTGGAAACCTTTAAGGCGTCATTTACCAGTACCCTGTATGGCAGTTCCTCCTTTTTTGGCAAGTCAGCATGTGACACATTAGTTCAGTGTGAGAAGGACAGGAAGACTCTGCCATCGGGATCCACTTTTCAGCCCCTCAATAATCCTTCTCCAGGAATCAGTGAGGGACCAAGAAGATGTGGTTCCGGAAATGTCAGAGTTTTCCCTGGGACACTCAGGACTCGCCATCCCCAGAGGCAGAGGGGGATTTGATAGATTCTGCCCTAGAGGCAGAGGTGGTCTGTCAAATTACGGGTCCTGAGAGCCTTTCTCGGACAGACCCGCCCAGCAACCCTGAAGCGTTGCCCGGCGGCTTATCTCTGGCGACAGTCTGGGGCCATCTCTCCCTACACCTAATGGTGTGGGAGTCCATCAAAAAAGATTGTTGGGTGTTCCAAAATAGTTGCAGAGGCTATTCTCTCCCCTTTCTAGAGCTATCTCCACCTTCCAAACACCACCTGGATGTCCCACCCATGCACAGGGAGGATGCAGCACTGGAAATCGCAAAGCTGCTAAGAAAACAAGTCATCCAACCCATCCCCCAGGACCACTCCAGATCAGGAATTTATTCCAGGTTCTTTTATTTGCTAAAGAAAACGGGGGACCCAAGACCCATTTTTGGATCTCTCCACCTTGAACCTGTCAGTGGCCAAGACGAAGTTCTGGATGGTCAGGCTTCAGTCTATCCTTCCCTTCCTGCAGGAGAGTGATTGGATGTGCTCGATCGACTTCCAGGATGCGTACTATCACATCAAAATGGACAGGTGCTCTCAGAGGTTTCTCTGTTTCCGGTTAGGATACTATCATTTACCAGTTCAGAGTGCTCCCCTTTGGTCTCACCACAGCCCCCCCAGGGTGTTTAATAAAGTAATGTCAGTAGTAGCTGCTTACCTGAGACTCCAGGGCGTTCAGATATTTTCCTACCTGGCCAATTGGCTCCTAGATTCCCCTTCCAGGCATCAACTTTGTCAAGTGAGGGATTCTTTTCTCTTGGACAAGAGGTTAGGCATTGCCATCAATCTCAGCAAATCATCTCTGGCCCCAGTCCAAACAATAGACTTCATTAGGGTGTGTTTAGACGCAATTCAAACCAAGTTTTTCTTACTCCAGACAGGATATGCACTCTTAAGCTATATGTTCTTTGCATTCTTCAAACTCAATTCCCAGCAGTGGAGATAGTATTAAGGGAGCTGGGGTCCATGGCGGCCAAGACCCCAGTCTCTTACCCTTATCTTGCTTTCACATGCGGATTCTTCAATGAACCCTTGCAATACAATGGTTCTGGTTAGATCTTCCATTGATTCACCCTGTCCGAATCTCTTGAGTCTGCAGGTGCTCCTTTCTGTGGTGGATTCACTCCTCGGACCTTGTTCGAGGTCATCCTTTTCTTTCATCTTTCCCCACAGCCACGGTGACTACAGACGCCTACAAGACCAGATTGCATATCAACGTCCTGGAGATGAAGGTGGTGTTTCTAGTGTTGCAGGCTGTCCATGCCCTTTTTCCCTCAGGAACAATTGCTATTCAGATGGACAGTATGTCAGTAGTCTGGTACATCAACAAGCAGGGGGGGGGCAAGATTTTATCCGGTATGTCATGAGGCCATGAGAGTATGGGAGCGGGTGATCTCTACTGGCTGTTTTCTGGTGGCAACGCATATCCCGGGGAGGTCCAGCATTCTAGCAGACAGGATCAGCAGATCTATTGTGATGCCTTATGAGTGGTCTCTGAATCTTTCAGTAGTGGAACGGATCTTTCACAAGTGGGGTCAGCCTTGCTTTGCGATCTTTTTGCTTCTCCTTCCAATGTGAAAAGCAGTGAGTTCTTCGCTCTGAACCCCCTTCCGGGGGATGCCCCCAGAGACACTGATTCATGCTTGTCCCCTTGGTCTTCTGTATGGTTATCCTCCTCCTCTTTGCTTAATTCCAAAATTCCTTCAGAAAGCTCCCAGGCTGGAGAGCTTAGTAATCCTTATTGCACCATTCTGACCTCGCCAAGTATGGTTTCCCTCTCTGTGGTCTCATCTGGTGGCTCCACCATGGACTTTGGATCCGGTTCTGGATCTCATCTCTCATCCCTCAGGAGTTTCCCCATCCAGACCTGGACAGTCTAAAGCTCCAGTTCCCATGATAGTCAGGACTCTGACTTATCCTCTCCTGTCAAAAGAATCCTGGTTGGCAGCCAATAAGTCCTCCATCAGAAAGGTATACTCCCGTAAATGGAGAAATGTTTTGATCTGGACTTCCCAGCATGCACTACATCCTTTCACTGCCCCTGTTTCCGTGGTGCTGGAATTTTTGACTGGAATTTTTCAACAAGGTGCTAGTTTTTCCACAGTCGAAGTTAAACTTGCTGCAGTTTCTAATTATCATGTGGGGATGATATGGCTTCCTTAGCATTTTCAAAACTTTGCAAGGCCTTCCTCAAAGGTACCTTTCTTCTTCAACCCCCCCTGGTGAAGGACCCTATGCCACTGTGGGATCTCACATTCCTTAGTCCCCCCCCCCTTTGAATCTGCAGCTTCAGTGGATCTGCAATTTCTGTCCTGGAAGACTGTGTTCTTGGTTGCCATTACTTCTGCCAGGAGAGTTTCAGAACTTCAAGCTTTGTCGGTGAAAGCCCCTTATATGATTTTTCATAAGGACAGGGTGTCCTTGTGCATTAACCCATCTTTTCTTCCAAAAGTTGCTTTAGAGAACAGCATAAATCGGGTGATCAGATTTCCAAATTTTTAAAATAAGGGAGAATAAAAATTGGATTTATTGGATGTGCACAGTTACGTGTCTACCTGCACAGGACAAAAGCCTTTCGTAAATCTGACCAAGTTTTCATCTTACTCCAAACCCTTTTTAGAAAAACTAATCTCTAAAGTTACTATCGCCTGTTGGATTTCCCAATGTATCATTCGGGTGTATTATGTCAGGGGATTTTCCCCCCAAATCATGTGAAAGCACATTCCACCAGATTTATGGCCACTCCATTGGCTTTTTGGTTCAGCGTTTCATTAGACAGTATTTATACTTGGTCCTCATCTTATACCTTCATCTCACATTTTAAATTGGACATTGTATCCAGGAACAGGGCATCCTTTGGCAGAGCCGTGCTCCGGAATATCCTTCTATGAAGGCCTCCCAGGTGTTTAGTAGCGGGGGACTGAGTCCCACTGTTTTGAAGACCAAATGAAGACAATTTCAGATAATGAAGGTTATGTACTCCCCATAATGTTCCATCTGAGTAGTTCTTAATTTGTCTTCAACCATGCCTCCCTCCTTCCCCCGGCCTTGTGTGAACTATTGATTGCTCGTGCGACTACAGGAGGTGGTCACCTTAAGGGTGCCTGTTATCCTTATCCTTGTTGATGGTTTCTGGTAGTGACAAGGTTCTACTGGGTTGGGTGGGAGTACTAGATTGGGCAGCAAACTTGATCTGAAGGGAGGAAGGAGGCAGGAGCATTATGGGTAAGAGGAGGAGCTTTGAGCTTGGATCAGATGCTGGATATGCAGCCGAGATGGATCTGGGAACCCACAGGTTGAAGACAAATTAACAACTACTCAGATGGAACGTTATGGTGAGTACATAAATTCTTTTTTTAGGATTTCCATGGCTTAAATAGCATTCTGCATGAGTATTTGTGGTATAGTCACTCAGTTTGACCCCTCTTGGACAGCAAAAAAGAGTACAGTGAACTGCATATGACATGTTATTTCAGTGCTGTGGCCACTTAATGCAGTCCTGCACTCCTGGGGACATCTGACTCTCTGAAAAGATGAGATGGGGGTAGAGAGCTGACATCTGTCTGCTGTACAAGTGGTGCATCACTGCAAAGATACGCTTATAATAATTCTATAAAAATTACTTTTAGAAATTATTTAGGGGTGAACCTTTTAGTCATGCATCTGTTAAGAATATGTATGTTCACACAATCCATCTCTTTCTGGTAAAATTATTTCTTGATAATGTGTAAATCCTTGTGAATGTCTCCCAAAAATTTGTTCACTGTAATCACAGCTAATATAAAGTCAGTGAAACTCTGCTGCATCAGTGGAGTGATGTTTACTTTAAAGAAGACACTATTTAAGTTAACATTGGATCTGGATTTGGAAGTAGCTTTGGGATCCGTGTGTCAACTGAAAGTGCAGGGATTATTATGTTAATGCCCACAATTTAACATATATTTTGGTGTCTGTATGAGTAGGGGGAATGTGGCGATATCTGCATTAGGATTTGGGATGAGGTTCTATATAGTTTCTGTTGAGATTGTGAGTGATAGTCACTGAAGAATGCGTAATCTTGTTATTACATATGTACTTGGACAAGGAAGATAGTATTATGAGCAGCGCATTTAGAATAACTGATGTGTAGTCCTCCTTGGCCTTAGTATTTAAAAAAAAAAAGATTTTTGCTGTTTTTTATTCACCTCAGGTACAATTTTAATTTAATCATTTGTTAAGCAGGTAATTTAGCTAACTGGTCCATCTCACCCTTTTCCGCTATGACCAGGACCAAAAAGTAGAGATAATTGCAAGTATATGTGGAATTTAAAATATGCAGTAAACATACTTTGGGAGAAGACCAGATTACCTACATAAAAGCTACACAGGCACAGGGAAAACATGAAGACTTCCTAGAGGTAATGACTATAGGTCAGGACTGAACACCAGACCCTGATGATCAGTCAGTGATCTTGACCCCAGAGACAAAAGTGCTTTTCTGCTGAAGGGTTTAGTAACTTTATGGTGATTATTTTTTGAGGGGGAGTAGATATTTTATACAAAAACGTATTTAAATATTGAAATGGATTAATCTATAGTGGGCTGTAGAATTTTAAGACGTGATTCTTCATAATTAAGATAATATTTTCTTGAGCTTTTGAACAGAGTTTGTATCCGTGAAATTTACAGGTTTAACCAGTCGCACTTTTATATTTATAGAGCAGAAACTTTACAGGTGTTTCTCAGTGGCTTGTTAAGTAAGTTAGTTAGTGGCCTTGTTTTTGTTGAATGTTCTCATTTCTTTATAAGGATTTTGTGAATGAATATTGGTTTAAACCCAAAGAGAAAGAGTGATCTTTAGTCAGGCTTGTTAGAAATTGTCACTTTTTCTCTCTCATACTGTGGCAACCTTACTGACAGGCTTGAGACTGTAGTATGATTTCCAACAGATTGTGTGTGTGTGTGTGTGTGTGTGTTAGGTCAGTGGTCTCAACTTTTTTTTTGCACCATTGACCAGTTTCATGTAAGACAATTTTCTACAGACAGGCCATCGTACATGTATAGTAAGCAAGCAGTAATTCCTGACAGGGTGTGTGTTAATGTGTAATTAATGCCTGCCTAGGTGTGTTATGAGGCCCAATGCAGGGTGTTAATTGTACATGAATACACATCCTGGAGAGCATTATTGCACTTGGAGAATGGGTTCTCTGTAAAATTGTTGTAGCTTATTTATTTTCTAAGTACTATATTATTTTTTATATATTTTTGATGTAAAATTGTTCCTTAGCCTAATGTTTCAAGCTTGCTGTAGTATATGTTAATGGTGTTGGAGGAATCATTTTACGTCCAGAATATAACACTTAAAAATATCCAGGCATTTACTTTTTTTGGTCCCTTGCTCCTAAAACGTTTGGTTTGTTGCCAGTCATTGAAGATTGAAGTTACTAAATAATGGTATACATTTGACTTTCAAACTATTATTTTCTTAAGAAAATTCATAGTAGCAGAAATCCTTTTATTTAAACAAGTTTGTAATTTTATAAGAGCAGTAATTATAATTTGTTCCTATTTTTGAGCCTTTGTATCCTCTTTATTTCCGGGTTTATCTAGATTTCTTCAGCTGAAAGATCCAGAGGTATGCAAACCTCTTTACTGTCACACTCACTCACAAGTACCTCTGTT
Source organism: Protopterus annectens (assembly GCF_019279795.1). Lineage (NCBI taxonomy): Eukaryota > Metazoa > Chordata > Ceratodontiformes > Protopteridae > Protopterus > Protopterus annectens. The sequence continues at coordinate 901,818,435 of NC_056731.1, forward strand.
TCAGAAAGTGTATGCTAACACAAATCCTAATAGTCAAGCAAAATATCTTCCTATTTTGAGCCTTTGTCCCCCATTTATTTTAGGTTTCTCCAGATATCTTGAGTTAAGAGTCAACAGAGCATACCTTTTAACTGTCCAGATTTTTGGCTCATGGATTTAGTCCCAGCCTCTTAAAATGTGTAGTTGTCTGATAAATGACTGGGGATTGAAGTCATTAAATAATGACAGGCATTTGGGTTTCAGACTTCATATCATTCAGATAATACATACTAATAGAATACCTGTTATTCCAGCAACTTTCTAGGTTTATAAGAGCAGTATTTAAAATCTGTTGTTATTTTTGTTCATTTGTCCCCCGTTATTTGTGTTTCTGTCCAGATTTCTTGTGCAGAGAAGTTGAACTTGAGCAGTCAACTTACAAGTATCTTTATGTTGTGTCATACCCTTTAGATAAGACAGTGTCTGAGTTTTCAGAGGTGATTTGTGTATTTTTTTTCTTTTGTAGATGAGCCTCAGTATTTATCATCTCAGTCCTACATGGCAGACAGCAGTCTGAGTGAGGAAATGAGCCAGTTTGATTTCTCAACTGGTGTCCAGAGTTTCTCTTACAGTTCCCAGGGTTCCTCAGCAACTGTTGCTCGCAGCAGGAAGAAGGTAGTAACAGCCAAACTGGCTAAAAGCACAATTTAAATCCATAGCAATGAAATGTAGTTGTCTTTATTTTGGTTATCACAGAATCCAGCCTTTGTTAATAATATGGATTTATTCTTTCTTCCTCCATAGGAACACATGGAGTCTGTCACTCAGGATGATGTTATGGAGTTAGAAATGGATGAGCTCAATCAACATGAATGCATGACTACCGTGACTGCCCTGATTAATCACATGCATAAGAATAAAATAATACCACTCGTGGAAGAGGTCTGTAAATATAGTGCACAAACAGCCATTATGTAGCTTGTCTAAATGAACAATAGCATAAGTCTTTACAAACCTTTTTGGGTTAGCTGTGCCAGGTTATTTTCATTGTGCTGTCAGTACCCAAATGGTTACCTTGAAGTTTGTTGTTAATTGAAAGATATATTTTATTAAGATGTTAAAGCATTTCACCCATCCATTCCCCATAAACTGTTATGCAGCAGTCACAGTAGTGCTAACCTTGATGGGTTAAACTGACAAATTATTGAATTGTGCTTTTGAATGGTTAATATGGGATGTCATTTCTGGTTATTAAAGGTCTTGTCTGAAAGTTTTCTTTTTGCTGTAATTTTGCTATCATCATGTAAAGTGGGCTTTCTGACTCTAAAATTTGTAACTTTTATTTTACTTACTTCAGCTGACCTGTATTAAGTTTACTGAACTTCTGTTTGTTTTTTTTTTTGTGGGGGGGGGGGTCACCACTACCACTGACATCACGCTTCTCCATGACAGCTCCTTATATTCCATTAGCTCCCTTGTGTTGCTCACACCAGGAGGGACTCCTGGGATAGGTCAGGTAAGGAGACGGTGTACTGCTGCTTGTGCTAAGGGATGTCCTTCAAGAATGCAACTGCAGTCATAACATATGGGTTGTCCTGCCTCAGGCAGCCCTCGGTCGGACGAATTCCAAAGTCTGGGTCCGGCGTCGGCTGGTGTCGCCCCCTCTTCGACGTCACAACGGCTGGAGTATAAAGGCATCGGCCGACGCTATCTTCTCCAGTCTTTCTTGCCACGCGGTGCCCGAAGCAGAAGCAGTTCGCAAGTGCCGGTCGGTCAGCTCCTGTGTTTTCAGTACCGAAGTCATCTAAAAGCTAAGTACCCCGTTGGGGAACATTTATTCTTGCCCCAGCCGATGTCAGAACAAATTGAGAAAGTTAATAATTGTTTGTCTTGTGGTAAACAAATACCTCATAAGGACTTCCATTCTCTCTGCCTTCCCTGCCTGGGCCCAGACCACGACGTCTCGGCCTGTGCTTGCTTTAATAAGCACACACTCAGGCGCCAGGCAGAATTCGCCGAGGACTTCGGTGAATCCTTTGCGTATATCAAGCTGTCGGAACAACCGACAACGCAATCTGCTAAAAAACGCAAGGACCGGGACTGACATCCTCGGCCCGCGTCCACTACCGATGTTTCTCCTAAACCCTCTACTAGTGCTCCGGCTCCTTCGGAAGTGGTAAATCTACTGCTCCAGGCCGACGACACAGCGCTAACACGACCTTCGGTCTCGGATACCTCTCCGGTGCCGGTTTTTGATTTTCCTCCGGAAACCGAAGTTCTGGATCTACCCGACACCATCCCGGTGGACAAGGTAAAGCCTGCACGTGGGGCTGCTAGGCCTCCTGTTTCCATGTCCATCAAGGCCTTTGCACGTGCTAAGGCCGCCAGTCAGGCCAAGGCCCATCCTAAGCCTGCCCAGGCCCCTTCCTCTGATAAGCAGATCATGTCTCTGGCTAAAGATCTTATTTCCCTTATCAGGGGGTCTCAGCCTCATCCGGACAGAGGTTCTCAGCCACCTGCAGAGAAAAGGCCTAGATCTGAGCAGGCGGACGACCTCTCCTCGGATGAAGCTTCTGGGGATTCTGAGCACTCTGACACTCAAGAAGAACCCTTCCAGGCCTACGAAGACTCTGATGCTGAGGAATCTATTCCCTCAGCCTCCCCCCCAGAGGATTTCTCATTTGGGGAAGTTCTGCATTCCATGAGAGAACATTTTCAATGGCAGGGTCAGGAATTCTCTGACTCCAGGAAAAGGCTTCGTACTTTCCTCAAGCTCCCCCAGCACAGACCTCTGGCTATCCCTCCAGTTATGTATGTTTTGGATGATGTTTTCTCTGACTCCAGTGCCAACCCTGACTCTCTTCCTCCTGCTCCTATCAAGCCGGACAGATATTATAGGGTCCCTGACACTCACAAGCACCTTTTTAAGGCCCACTCTGTGGATCTAGAAACTATTTCACAGGGCCCCAAGGGAGTGGCTTCCTCCTCTGCCAAAAACCCACTGCCAGCTGACAGAGAAGCTAGGTCCCTGGAGAGATGGGGTAAAAAAGTATACACCTCCACTACCCTAGCCATGAGGTCTCTTAACTGCCTTTTTCACATGTTTCAGTACCAAGATTTTCTCCTGGATGATTTACAGAAAAAGGTAGCCTCTTCTGAGCCTATTGATAAAAAGGCACTGCAGGATCATATACATAGCACTCAGCAGGTTAATAACCATTTTCTGCAGTGTGGTTATGATGCACTGGAAGCTTCATGTAGGGCAGCTATGACTGGGGCTGTAATACGTAGACATGCTTGGTTGAAGGATCAATTTTTGCCTGACCATGTTAAAGTAAAGTTACTGGATGCCCCTTTGGAGAAACAAAAGCTTTTTGGTGCTACTGCACAAGATGTTTTGAAATCCATAGAGGAAAAAGCAAAGTCAGTACAGACAGTAAAGGATTTCCTTCAGGTTCAGCCACCCAGATTCAGCAGAAACTGGCCCTCAAAGAATTGGTCCTTCCCCGGCTCTGACAAGTTTCAAAGGGGAAAAAGCAGACGAGCCAGAGGTAGAGGACAACACTGAGGATCTTACAGGGGCCGCCAATGGCAACCTCCAAACCAAAGAAGTGGCGCAGACAGTTCAGCTGCACCACAGGGACAATCACAATGACTTCACTTTCATACCGCCTACAAAGGTTCAAAGAGAAGCACCTTTGGGCAGAAAATTAGGCTTATTCTCACAAAACTGGCATATTTTAACCAAAGACAATTGGATTCTGGATTTGATAAACAAAGGCTACAGATTCCACTTCCACACATTACCAATAAGACAAGGCATGCCAAACCTGCCACATCATCAAAGGGCAGAGGCACTCTCTCAAGTTTCCAAGCTATTAAGTATAAAAGCAATAGAAAGGGTTCCTCCTCAGGAGCAAGGCCAGGGATTTTATTCAAGACTGTTCCTTGTTCCAAGAAAAGAAAACAAATGGAGACCCATACTGGACTTGTCAAATCTAAACACTTTTCTTATTGTGCCAAAGTTCAAAATGCTGACGTTGCAGCAGCTTCTTCCCATGCTGGGCAAGGGGTCTTGGCTGGTCACTCTGGACCTCAAGGAGGCATACCTGCATGTCCCAATCAGACAAAGCTGCAGAAGATACCTCAGATTTCTTGCAGGAACAGAGCATTATCAATTCTCAGCATTGCCGTTTGGCTTGTCTACTGCGCCCAGAGTGTTCACGAAATGCCTGGCATCAGTAGTGGCACACTGCAGACAGCAGGGGATTCAAATATACCCCTACTTGGACGACTGCCTCATACAAGCAGACAACAAACAAACCTTAAAAGGGCATTTGGACTATGTCATGCATCTACTGCAGGCCTTGGGATACACAGTCAACATTCAAAAGTCAAAATTCCTACCATCCCAACAGATTACATTCCTAGGAGCCAAACTGGACACGGAAACACAAATGGCCTACCTGACAGAGGAAAAACAGCAGCGTTTACCAGAGTACTTCAAAGGCCTAGCAAGCCTTTCCCAGCTGACTGCAAGGAAAATCCTGCAGGCCCTGGGTTTCATGGCATCTTGTATTCTTCTGATACCTTTGGCAAGACTTCATATGAGAAAGCTGCAATGGTATTTAAAAAACTTATGGTCTCAACACAGCAACAGCCTAAAGGACATAATCCCACTTATTCCATGCCTGCAGAAGGAATTTCTATGGTGGGCTCAAGCCAGTCAACTAAACAAAGGCATGTCTTTCAACAGACCTCAAGCAGGCCAAATGATCACAACAGACGCCTCAGACCATGGATGGGGGGGGGCGCACATGGAGGGCAGATGCATTCAAGGCCTATGGACGCCAAAGGAAAGACATCTGCACATAAACCAAAAGGAGATGTTGGCAGTGATACATGCCATCGAGACTTTCGAAAAATCACTACAAGAAGGACATTTGCTAATAAGGACAAAACAACACCACTGTCATGTGGTACATAAACAAGCAGGGAGGCACTCATTCTTATCCCCTCTGCAGACTAACAATGCTTCTCTGGGAAAAATCCCTGAGCCTGAAGATACACTTACAATCCCAGTTTGTACCAGGCAAGGACAATGTACTGGCGGACAATCTGAGCAGAAACTTCATGGATCCACACGAATGGATGTTGCACCCTCACATTTTCTCTCAACTGACAAGGACATGGGGAATACCGGACGTAGATCTCTTTGCTTCTCACCTAAATCATCACCTGGAAAAGTTCTGCACAAGGACTCATCACCCTCTAGCTTGGAAAACGGATGCCCTCTCCTTCAGCTGGAATTCTCTAAAAATTTATGCATTCCCTCCTCTGCCTTTGCTGACCAAGGTGATACTGAAAATAAAGGCAGAACAACCAACAGGCATCTTGATAGCGCCAGACTGGCCAAGGCAACATTGGTACCCACTGCTATTGACCATAACTCTGATCAAACCATGGCCTCTGACCCTATGGCCCCTGCTCCTAATGCAACACAATTACAGGACTGTACATCAAGACCTGAAAACATTGCATCTGACAGCCTGGAGACTTCCATGACGTCAACACCTAGCTCTCTTTCCAAATCTGTTCAAGAGATCTTGCTGGAAGCACGCAGACCTTCCACCAGAGAAACCTATTCAGCCAAGTGGAAAAGATTCAGCATCTGGAATGCCAAAAAGGGTCAGGACACAGAACTACTGAGTATTCCTCAGATATTGGAATACTTGGCAGAGCTGTTTCATACTGGGCTCTCATACTCCTCAAAGATACATGCCTCAGCAATCTCAGCAAAATACAATTGTGACCCTCCAGTGTTTCCGCATCCTCTGCTAAGACAGATTTTAAGAGGGATAAAGAATATCAAACCTCCCAGAAAACAACCAGTACCTGCATGGGACCTCAACTATGTGTTGGAAAAACTAACTCTTCCTCCCTTTGAGCCAGCAGCATCCTCAGAAATGCAATTCCTTTCATGGAAGACTGCCTTCTTATTGGCAGTCACTTCTGCAAGAAGAGTTTCGGAGATACAGGCACTCATGGCAGTGCCCCCCTTCCTCATTTTTCATCAAGACAGAGTCTCCCTAAGAACAAATCCTACATTCATGCCAAAAGTTATTTCCAGGGTGTCTCTAAATCAAGCAATTCATCTGCCTACATTCTTCCCCAATCCTAAAAATAGGCGGGGAAAACTACTGCATACTTTGGACATACACAGACAACTACGCTACTACTTGGACAGAACTAAGGCCACCAGAAAGTCTGACCAGCTGTTTGTAGCCTATGCTGCTGGAGTACAGGGAAAGGCAATCTCCAAACAAACAATTTCAAAATGGATTGGACATTGCATCAGATTTTGCTATTCTTTTCATGGAAAAGGTGTGCCAGCCAATATTAGGCCACACTCCACCAGAGCTATAGCCACTTCCACAGCTTTCCTAAGAGGAGTGGCAACAAAGGACATTTTAGAGGCTGCTACATGGAGCTCCGTGCA